>NW_009198838.1:678-923 GCF_000690835.1 Fulmarus glacialis | reverse complement strand
ACTGTGTGCTTCTGCTCTGCGGGTCGCTGATGGGCGCGGGGATGAGGACAGGTATGGGATGGGATGGGATGGGATGGGATGGGATGGGACGGGATAGGACGGGGGCTCCAGCCAAGGCAGGCATGGACAGTCCCTGCCCAGTACACTTGGCCTGGGACACACACACTGGGGACAGCAGTGACCCTGCCAGCTACGAAGACCCCTCGGCACGGGGAAAGGGTGGGCAGAGGCCGGCTCCGAGAGCA
>NW_009198838.1:0-545 GCF_000690835.1 Fulmarus glacialis | reverse complement strand
GGCCGGGGGATCCGGGGTTCCCAGGGCGGCCGGGGCTTCCCGGTGTCCCGTCAGCTCCAGGGAATCCCTGCGGGAGACAGGAGCATCACGCCAGAGCCTGGTGCATGCAGGCACTGCCAGACCCCCCCAGTGCCCCAGGCAGTGCTGGTTCTGGCATGGAGAGCCCAGGACAGCCCCACGGCAGAGCCAGGTCTTGGGGTGCCTTTCCCCTGTGTGCCGAGTTGGGGTGCAAGGGAGCAGCGTGGGGCTGGACCAGGGCTCCCCAAGGAGATCTCCTCTCCAGCCTGGGTGAGGAGGAGGAGGGAGGGATGAGGGGCAGAGACTCCTGTGGGGCTGGGTCCCTGTGCCTGGGGACCCAGGGGGTGCCTGGGTGAGGGGATTGGAGGTACTCACCCTGTCCCCCTTCTTGCCCGGCCGCTCAACACTCTCTCCCGGCAGACCCCGCGGCCCCGCAGGTCCTGGAGGGCCAGGCAGGCCATGGCGGCCCTGGAGGGACAGTGGAGAGGACGGGCTGGGTGGCAGGCGGTGGCCACGGGACATTCCCT
>NW_009198837.1:13285-20702 GCF_000690835.1 Fulmarus glacialis | reverse complement strand
AGTCGGCTCTTGGATTCATAATATGTTACTTTTGTAGCAATGGATTCCAAATATTATACTTGGTGTTTCTGAGGTGCGTGTGTTGAGATGGGCAGCGGGGAGGGTGTTGGATGTCTGTCTCGGTTTGTAACGGAAAGTGAGTCTGTGTATGTGGGATTAAAGGAACGAATGAACAAATTGAATACTTCTAGCTAGATTACAAAAATCTGCATACTCGCTGATGCAGGATGATTTAAAAACTTTTCTAGTAAAGTGCTCTCAAGTTCTCTAGGTTTATCTTGTACCTCTTTACGGTGTGCTCCTACACGTGTGGTAGCAGAGAATACACAGGGAAAATGAAATGGTGCTAGGTTGACTTCAGTGCTGTCTGTGCAGGATAGCAGGCAACCCTGTCCGGTGTTTCCTCTGTGCTGACAAATGTTATGGCTCCAGTCATTTGTCCAAGCAGCTGCTTTGCCGTATTTCCCAAGTGCTCTGACTTTTCTTTAAGCTACTCTGAGTGGAGTTGAGATAATTCTTTAAAAAACAATTATGTAGTGTAGTAAGGACAGGACCTTGCTTCCCTGATTTTTTTTTTTTTTTTTTTGATGCTGTATAACCAAAATTCTGTTGCAGCACCCGTCTTCTCTGCCTACTTTAATTGTGGTTTCTTTGAATGCTCTGCAACACACACAGCATCATTTTGTTGGTCTCTGCAGGCTGACTTGGCTGATGCTCCTGCCAAGTGCAGAGTCTGTATCTTCTCACTAAGGTCTGAAGCGAATTTGTGTAGTGAGGAAATTGCGGGCATAGATCGTGATTCTTCACGTGTGAGCTTCCATTTCCAGTAAAGCCTATTCCTTTGTTATTGCACAGTATGAAGCCTGCTCAGCACCAGGGAGGGGTAAAGCAGGGAATAGCTCTTGAGTAATTTCACTAGGACATGCTGGAGATTTGACGTGAAACAGGGGAGATGAGTTAACAGATTTTTCTGTAAGTCGGTGATGAGGACCGTCTCACATGTTGGCAGTGTAGGTTAGCTTGCCTACCTTGGTGTCTTTAAATAGGGATGATAGTATGACATATTCTCAGAACACAGTAAGTGCATGATGGCTTTTGTAGGTTCAAAAATTCTCGGCAAAGTGCAGCACTTCCTCAGAAGGAAACAGCAGTGCCAACTTGTTAAAACATGCAGCATATTGGCGGGGCCAGGTTGTGAGCGTATTTGCATGATTTGGAAACAGTTTAAGACAGTATTTGCTGGGCGGTCTCCTTCTCTCAGCATCCTGCTGCTTAATGTATCAACGACTCCAAGCAGAGCAGAGATCCTGTCACAGACAAAAAGGATTCAGAAGGATGGAGCTAGGATTTGATACTTAATTTGCTTTGGGGGACATTTTCATAGAGGAAAAAAATGCAAATTTCATTATGACCATAAAATTCTCCAGCTGTAAAAATGTCAAATGCACTTTTTTTTCCCCATTAGCATATAGTATGTGCCCACATTGGCTCAATGCAGGAGCCCAGAGCAGTTTGACATCTTCCCGAGTTTATGCAGCCTATTAGATATTCTCTGCTAAGTCAGTGACTTCCATGCATTGTCAGGTCTGTTTAGCAAGCTTACTTCAGGATTGAGTTTGGTTTTTTTAATTTAAAATTCAATATATCCAATACCAATAAGAATTTAATCGAGAAAAAAATTAGTCATAGTAATTAATTGGGGAATGTGCTGGATGTGGCTGGAAAGTAAGCAGCAGTGTCCAGGCCAATTTTAAGTTTTCTTGAAGCAAGAGTGACCATCCAGTTGTCTAGCATGTGTTTCTTGAAAACATACTTCTTAGATTTTAATTGCCTTATTATTGCTTTGTAATTACAGCCAGTCAGTTTGAGCAATATTGCTTGTGTCTTTTAATCACAACTATTTATTCTCAAATCAGAGGGAATATATGAAGAAGCAAGTGGAGAAGCGTGCTGAAGATGAGGCGACTGAATCGGAAGAAGACCTTGAATTTGATGAAAGAATTGGATGCCTTTCCAAAGGTTCCTGAAAGCTATGTGGAGACTTCAGCGACCGGAGGCACAGGTAGGCCTTGTTGAGATGCTGACATGATTCATGTTGGCTGTTAGCTCAGTCTAGCATGCTCTAGGAATAGAAACTTCAATAGGAGGAAGACATCTGTGTTCATCTGAAACTAGCCAAAACTGGTTTCTTGATTTCTTTTGTGGACTGACAGAGCTCATGTCCTTCAAGTAAAGACATAGTATCTTATTCGAATAGGTGCATTCATCGCTCATCTCAAGGGAGATTTTTGTGTAAAACTGGTGAGACTCAAACCAATGTAAGGCTCACTGTAAAAACTTACAACCAATTACAACTGGAAGTGCACTGTGCCAAGGCTGTAATAAAACTTTCTCATTTGTTGTCTCACTAAGCACGTTTCTCTGTATCAGGTTTCTGGGTGAGACTGTCAGCGTGAGCTAAAATACAGGTTGAATTTGCTCTTTGCTTTCATAAAAGAGCAAAAACATTCTCCAGAGGTGTCTTACGAGCTGGCTGAGTTAAGCATCAGGATGAAGGGCAGCTTTCTAAAGCTTTTTGTCTTGGAGGTGTAGTTGATTTTAAGAGTAAGGAAAGCCCTTTGAAGAATTAAACACGTTACTCCAGGGCATGTACTTGTGCTGTCCTTATTAGCCACTTGAGCTCCTCTCAAAAAGCTGTAGCTGTAAGAAGTACCTTTTCTGTATGTATCTGAACAAAAAGTTGTGCTTGTAAGTTGGGTTGGGTTAGAGGTAGCCTGATCTGGAAATAGTGACTTCATCTGTTGGACTATTGGAATTGTTTGCAGTTAGATAGGAAACTGCCAGCAGTTAGTTTGAAATGGAGGACAAAAATCTCTCTCGTGTGATTATGTCTGAAACTCAGTTGAATAAGAACTACAAGAAGCAATTGCAATCTACAGATAAGCCTTTGAAGTCATTACGCCACTTGTGTAAAAGTAAATATCACAAGGATCTGTATTACTTTGCTATGTTTCCTGAATTGCAATGTTAATAATTAAAGGATTATTGTATATAAAATAATCTCTAAGAGCTGATTAAATAACTCTTTGTTGATGTTAGCCCCAGTTCCTGGGAAAGCAAGCGAGTTGTTTTTATGTTGTAATTCTTAGAAAAACAATAAATGCTTAAAAAATCTTTTTTTGTAGTATAGCACCATCCTTCACGAGAACTTCACTTTGGTGAAGGGTACCTTAAGGATTTCTCAACAGCAGAAGTTACTTTAGCATTCTTTGGTTTATCCCAGTAATCTTAAAAATGACAATATAGGATTGTCTTATTCTGTGCCATCATAAAATTTTAATGTAGTATTCCCATTTCATTCAGGATTAAAGTGCCAGGCTTACTTTCGGGTGTGATAGCGATGCAAAACATACCAAGACTATTCTCAGACTTTCAGTGCCTTAAACCCCATTGCAAGCGAAGTACCGGTCTCTCAAATGGGCTGAGACTCCAGCTCTGGGGCTGGGAGAGCCTTTGGAAAAGAGGATCTGTCTTTGGAAATTCTACAAGGCTTTATTTTCCTGTTCAGATCCACAAATACCTTTGCTCGGAATTACCCAGAAAGCAGCAATGGCTCTAATTGTTTCCTTGTGTTTGGATAGACAGTATGGCTCCAGCTTTCCTATTGCATAGCTGGGGTGAGTCTGGCCTACTGGGCTCCAAAATGAAATTGATAGCCAGAATAATTAACCGATTAGTGCGTCTGCTTTCACAGTATGCATTGACATGAAGGTTTTCATGTATATGATCGTTACATAGCTTCAGCTGAAAGCTAGAACTTGAAATGTTGCTGATCAATGCAACAGTCGATGCTGCAGCCAGTGGTTTCTTTTCTGATCCTGTAGGACAGTGCCTTGACGTCCCTGCTCCCACCTCTGGGCTGGAGACCACTGTGTAGTGAATTGAGGCCTATCAACAACAGGCTTATTTTTTCTCAAGTTGCCCTTCACAGACTCCATAGAAATACTCCACAGAATGCAGATGGAAAACATATACTGTCAATAAGCTGTACAAATCACTGCTGTGCTCCATAACTGAAGTTTCTTTCAACTTAACAAAAGCCACGATTTAATAAAAGGGGTGTAGCAGGTGCTTCTGTGCATCTGTTACTGTGCTTCTGACTACGTGCAGCAGGATGATCTTCCCTTTGCATTGTACGACTTTGCAAGTGTGATGAATAAGCTGCTTTGGAAATAAGTGAGGCACATATACCATTAAAATACACCAATTAGCTTTCTTCCTAAAAAGAATTTCAAATCAGTTCTTCGCTTATTTAGCTGTTGGTAGAATGGATAGCTACGTGTTGCTTATTGCCAGAGGGAGAATTGTTTGAAATATTGGGGTGGGAGTCCTGACTGTGCAGCTATATACACAAGAAATATAATCAGGGCACCTTTTTCTAACTGGACAGTGCATATAATGCATACTATTTCTCTTGTCTGCTAGCTTCTTGGCTCTAAAACTAGATATAAAAAAATTTGTTATAAAACTTAGGTTGTAGACAAGTGGAGGCTTGAAGGGACTTCAAGGTGCACCTTCTCTTTATTTCATACTTGAATTTAGGATTGAGTTTGCCTAGACTATCGCTGACAGTGATTTGTGGGCATTTTGTTTTACATGCGGAGCAGGATCTAGCCTGTTCTTAAATCTTTCATATAGGGATTTCACAACCTCCCCATCATTCTAGTATTTCACTGTACTTAATGTAAGAAGTTCTTTCTTGATGCAAAGGTGGGACTTGTTCTTTTCCACTCCTATGTAAAAGCAAATACTGTAGTTAGGAAAAGATTTTTCTAAGAGCAGCTTATGGATTTATAAATCAAAGATACCAGTATTGTACTGGTAATGCTCAGATTCTGGAATGTTAGAATTTAGTTCTGCTTATGTTTCTGAATAGTATTTCTCACAATTTAAACTTTTTTTTTTTTTTTTTCTTTCGACCACTCAGTTTCTCTGATAGCATTTACAACAATAGCTTTCCTGACTATAATGGAGTTCACAGTGTATCGGGACACATGGATGAAATATGAATATGAAGTAGACAAGGATTTTACTAGGTAATTTTTATTCATTATGATTCCTTTTAAAATTTGTCTGCATTTCAGGACAGAATAAATTTAAAATGTTTGTGGGACTTGCAAACAATTTGTGATTGAAATTAAAAATGAAATACTAAAGGGACTAGATATTTCTTCTGTTGATTCATTTGGGTTTTTTCTTTTCTGGAATCTATGAAGAAGAGAAATTGAGATTTCTGCAGTGAGGAAGTCAAAATAATGTAGGTTTGTTGGTGGAGTCCCCTGAGGAATTATTTGCTAACAATTCAGAGGACATTGTAATATGTAACTTCACATCAGTGGTGTAAACCCACCAGATTCGCATGATGCTTACGCTAGTTAGTATATTGCCATTATACTTTGTGCTGCTGGAGGTGAACCTTAAGCACTCAGAACTTTGACTACGTTATCTAGAGATTGCTACTGATCTAGCCTCCAGTTACGGCCTCCAAGATTGGCTGAAGATACATTTGCTGTTGGTTTCATGTGCTTGTCTTGTCTGTGTTCGCCTTTGTTCCTGAGGTGGTCAGGCACCCATGAGTCCATGTGAAGTTAATGTAGATTTTGTGCACTGAACACCTTTAAATATCATGTGTCTGGAACTGAAATAACTTTGAAAGCTGTTTGACTAGTTTCTGTGACAAGCTAAAGTTACATATATTAATTGGATGTCTTGTACGTCAGAAATGCCAAAGGTTTCTGTAATGAAAAAATATGAGAAATTTAAGGGAGATGCATCAAAAGCTCAAGTTAGAGTAAATCCATTCAGACAGATGGGAGTTTCACATTTAGGTCTTCGCTAAAGTAGGTTATTTCCCTAGTGAAGCTATCACACGGGAAGGATAGTCTAGTGGTTAAGAGACTATTATGGGACTTGGGAGACATCCTGCTGCAGATTTTCCAGTTTGATTGTGGGCTGATCACTCAGCCTGTGGTTCTGTGACAATTTAAACCAATGGAGATTGGTATCACTTTAATTGCTTTTCTCCTGTCTACTGACCATGTCTGATCCCAAGTTGAGCCAACTATCCCTTGCTTATTTGATTTGTTTGTGGTCAGCTAAGTTCCCAGAAGAAGCCCCTGGAAGTGATAGGACTGTATGACTATAGTGAGGGGATTTACTCATTATAGTTTAAATGACTTGTGAAACTAACATGAAAACCAGTAGGAAATGCCCAGAATACTAGGGAATGCCACACAGTTGGACTTTTGGTGTGATGGAGTTTTTTGGGATGTGGATTTTGGGTTTTTTTTCGCCTGATGGGAAGAACTATGTTTCACCTCCCCTCGTGATGGAAACACTCAGGATAGAGATCTTAACATACAAGGCATTTTGCTATTATAATATGGGAGCATTTTTGAGAAAAGAGGTTTTTCCAGTGCTAGCAAAACCAATGATCCTTATGACATGGCGGTATTTTCTGGGAACCGGTTTTAGTAACTTCCCAGCCTGATCCTGAATGTTACTGTCCTGAGGAATTCTGATTAAGATTGGAAATACAATGGCCTGTCTTAAGGACAAAACAGGAGGAAGGTGCTCAAATATTTACTCAGTTTTAGATTTGTAACTCCTACATTGTTGTGATCCACTGCATTCTGTGGAATTTATTGCACTGTTGTAGTTGTGTGAAAAAAAATGTGTAAAACATTGAAAACTATATTCTTAATAAGAGTCTGACAAACTCTTGGGCCAGTAATATTTCAAAAAAATCTGTTAGGAGTTTCATAGTAAAATTCAACAGGCAAATCTGATGCTTTTATCTCTTAAGTTACGAGTGATCATCAGTGCTTTAATAATTAAAAGTTCATCTTGGTTCACCCAAATTTTAAACAGCTTAAGTTTATATTTATTGGTGTAAATTTCATTATTTGACTGTGTTTCTGCAAGTAATCTGAGAATTTTAGTAATATATCTCGATACTTGTACTCAATGTTACTTACTAGCTTTTTGCTTTTTTTTTCTCTTTCCAGTAAGTTAAGAATCAATATTGATATTACAGTTGCCATGAGGTGTCAATGTAAGTATTCCATCAGTGAAAGTTTTGAAATACTTTAAAGGCTTTTCAGAGTATGCATTTGCTTGCAATATAGTTGGATATTGTTCAAAATAGTCTAACAGTGAGATTTCTTCTGGTCTTGATGGTATGTAGTGATCTTGATGGGATATGACTCGATAAAAGAATTGGTAGGAGATTGAAGAAAAGAATTTATGCCATCTCATTTGCATCTCGCAGAACTTTGCTTTGTCTGTCAGCAAAAAAAGGGTCTGTTCCAATCTCTCTCTAGCTGGAATATTCTACAAGCTCATTGTGAGACACAAC
>NW_009198837.1:0-13254 GCF_000690835.1 Fulmarus glacialis | reverse complement strand
GAATTTATCACGTTTATTTATTTATGAACTTGGCAAATATTAACCTGATCTATTGTTTAACAATACCGGAACCATCAGGTAATTTCATCCTCCTGATGAACATCTGGGTGCCTTCCATTTAAAGGCAATGCTTACTATTCTTTTGACATCATTTAGGTAATGACCCATTATTTGTATGGACTGGTTTTTGTTGTCCTGGACTGAGAAAGAGAGAGAATACTACTTCTACCAGGAATGCAAGCAAATCTTCAAGACTCGCTTTTTTGGCTAGGTTAAACCTTGCATTAATTGTATGGTACATCAGTACCATACAATTTGTGTTTGTCTTGCAAGTATTAATTCACAAGTCATCCCTTCTTACTCTTAAAATTTATTTTAAACTTTTTCAATTATTTTCCAGTTAGCATAAACAATTTTGAAAAATCTGATTTTTTAATTTTTTTTTTATATTTGAGAAATAAATGAAACTTTGTCCTCTGTTTTGACCAGTCTTGTTTTGGATTCAGTGCTTGTGAAACAGGAAAAAATATTTATGCATAGCAGATCCTAGAAAGCTTGTGTATGTGGTTCATGCGACATCTCTGAAGGTGTTACATCAGTGAGAAAATACTGCAAATCTGAAAATTTTATTTCTGGTCACTGTGCATCAGTTGATGATACTCTGATATGATAGGTTGAAAATTAGGATTCTGTGGTTTCCCCCTACCTCCCAGTAATCTGCTTCTTGCCAGATCTGTTTTTCTTTTGGTTTGGACTTCGTTAACAAGGAACAGTAACTTGTATTGAAAGTTTACTGCTGTACTGTGAAACTTCATTTCAACTTGAACTTCTTTTTTGTTTGTTTATGATCATCTGTATGACTCTTAGTATTTTTCTCCCTATTTGAAATAGATGTGGGGGCTGATGTTCTGGATTTAGCAGAAACAATGGTCGCCTCTGCAGATGGGCTAATCTATGAACCAGTAAGTTGATTCTTACCCTTTTATTTAAAAAGGAAATTGCTCTTTACTTGATGCGGAGCACTACTGGGCTGGCTTGCTTGCTTGTATTTTTTCCCCCACAATTGGGCTGCGCAGAACCTCCCCAAGTATTGTCTCATCCATGAGTGAGGTCTGCAGTGCTTACTCCAGGAATCTGCTAGGGAAAAAGGCTAGCAATGGGATTTCTGTGTGTTCACGCTCTGCAAATACAGCAGATTTGTATACAGCAGACTCCCGGATCAGTGCTGCATAACAAGCTAGTGATTTCTACAGCTAGTTATTTTTACATGTGCAAATTCAAGGGATAAATGCTAACAGTATTTGATATGGAAGTAAAACTATCGGAGCTCTCATAAAAAGAATTGATGTAATTGCTTTTTAACTGGAAGAATACTATGATTAGAAAGTCACCATGATATCCTTATATTATGGAATGGCATTAAAGATCGTAAATTGGGTTAGTTTCCTTTTAATTTCTGTATTGTGAACTGAAGGCTCTGGAACTGTGTAAGCCTATGCTCTTAAAGTGGTTTTGCTTGCATAATACAATAAGCTTTGAAGTAATTATGCTGTGTGAAAGTAATTTATCATTTACAGAAAACCTATTAGAGAATGCAACTTCCTGCTGTAATTATTACATTCTCTAATAACTGAACCATAGCCCAAATTATAACAGTTTTGTCCAAATTCCTACTTGTGTGTGTGAGCAGGAGGAGATGGCTGAATGGAAGGACGCGCTCAGGAAGGGGAGGGAGTTTGGTTTTGTTTGTTTGTTCTCCTTGGAACATTTCCTCTTTTTGTCTGGACAGTCATCTCTGCACTGCTGTAGCTGCTGCATGCGAGCAGTTGCCCCAATGATTATAATCTTAGAAAGAGGAAACTTCCCATACTTGATCTCTTTTGGCCGTAGCTCTGGGTGCATTTGAGCATTAATTGCAATTGAATTTACTGCCTGGAGTACATCAGTGTTAACGATACATAGATCTGAATTTGGTGCACAGATGTTACTGGTGATATTCTTATGCTGACTGAAGTATAGCAGGTCTGGTAGCTTGTCTTAAAGAAGTGCTCAGGGTGGGATGACCCTAGAAATAAACAATCTGCACCTGGACCCTTGTCTTTCAAAGATTGCTCCTCTGCTTGTTTCATTGCTGTTTGCATCAAAACCATGCATGTCAGTTATATCACTTAGAATTAAATTGCCACTCACTGCTTCTTCTAGCTCATGTTAGTCAAAGGCTAGAAAGGCAGAGACTGCTGACTCAAGTTATGAGAGCTTTAGTAAAAGATGCTGAAGTTATAAATGCAAGCGAGTAATTCAGGGTGGGAAGGGACAGAGATTTCCATACTTGAACACTAAATGTACTATTTAAAGTGCAAAGTCCTTTCGTAAGGTACCAAGTGTGAAGTTGATTGTAACTCCCCACCCCTTCTCACACCCCAGTTCTCTTCTGGGTTTCCTGCATGGGACTTCAACACTTCCTGCACGTTTTATTAGATGTGTTATTTTTGTTTCAGGTAGTATTTGATCTCAGCCCACAACAAAAAGAATGGCAAAGGTAAAGCACTGAGATGCATCCCTATGGTTTGAATTATTTGTACTGGAAGTGACTTTGAGGTACACCAGAGTCATGTGACGGAATTATGTCTTGGGTCTAACAGCTCCTGCTTGTAATTTAAGAGTGCAAACCTGTGAAAAGATATTAATTTGCTTTGCTTTTCTCATGATTTGAGATCTGTGTTATGGAAAAAATTGGCTTTGGACTTATTTGTGGAATTGGGTCATGCAGTTGCAAGCCAAGATGTATGGACTCACTCAACTTATGTTTCTAAATGAATGCTTGGTAGCACAAGTTTTAATTATGGGTTCAGACGTGTAACACAGCTTGATATCTAAATATCAAGTCAAAGCTGAACCATAGTAACAAATTGGCACGTTCTTAGGAAACCAAATGAGTTTGAGGCTTCCGTATAACTGAATTGACACACTGTTTATCATTTAAACCAGGATAGCTTGGTTATGTGTGTGGTCACTATACTGATAGTCTTGTAATAGAACCTGAAGCTTATTTGGGAGTCTGGCTCATTTTGGTAACACACTGCTGTGAGCATCAGAGCTTTAAGCTCTGTATAAAATATCATTCTCAAAGTTTATTGTAACACTTTAATACTGACGTGAACCTTGCTAACATCTCGATTTATAACCTGCAACTGAAGGTGATAATTAATTGTGAAGTTATTTTTTGTTTTACTGTTGCATGCTTTCATACTTGTCTGTGTAATCTTTAGGATGCTGCAGCTAATTCAGAGTAGGCTGCAGGAAGAACACTCTCTTCAAGATGTGATATTCAAAAGTGCTTTTAAAAGTGCTTCTACAGCACTGCCGCCACGGTAAGAAAAATCGGGATGTTGTGTTGTCATTCCCCTCTCCCCATATCCTGTTTAATTAGACTTCACATTTTATTGTGGTTAAATTCCTCTCCCCCCCCACCACTCCCCGAATATAAGGTTTTAAGAAAAGAAGACCTTACTGCTTTTTATTGCATTTTAAAATAGTTAACTTGATACTTGCTGTTGAGAGCTGTTGTTCTATGGAAACCTCTGGGGTTTCCAACCTGGAGAAGGTTTCTAGGTTTTGTGTGTGTATTTATACATATATATGTATACATAATACAGACACACATATAAATACATAAACACACATTTTTAGTCCATTTTATCTGATGCTTCCTTTTTAATGTGAATTAGTAATGCCAAAGCAATACTAAACAAGAGGGGTTTTTTTAAATGAAAGAATGTCTTTCTGTCCAGCAACTTTTAAAAAACAGTCCTGCTATTAGCTGTGATTTAATACTTTACAGTTTTAAAACAATCAACCTTTGAATAAAAATGTGTTTTGTTAGTAAATGCCCTGGTCAAAGATAGCACTGTTAAAATTGTGTGGAGAAACCTTACTGTTTACACTTTATTCCAGCTACCCACAAAATGCTGAGAGACTAATGCATAGAAGGCTTAGTCTGCCTGAATCTAGATGCTATGTGATTTCCGCCTCCCCCCTCCCCAGGGGAAAACACTTTCTACATGAAAGCTGAAATTCCCTTCCCCTTAAAAGCAAACAAACAAACCCCACACAAGCAGCCATAAATAAAACAAAACAAACACCAAAAACGCTGTATGCACTTTCCGTGTGGTAATCTCTCTGAGGGCTAAATACATCCTTTCTTCCTAAGGCAAGGCTAAAGAGGGCTCAGAAAATCTTTTTGCTGATTTAGTTAGTGTCTTCAGATTCATTAAGTCCTTCTGTGCCTCTGTGATACTTGTTAGTGCAGTGTTTGAGATGGTATTTATGCTTGAGATGTGTTTAAAAAAAATTTATTTTTTTATTTAATCTCCCTCTAAGGAGCAGATTTGGAAATATGTTCTGAGTTGCAGACATCCCAAGAAGTGTGGGAAGAGGAAGGTTTCATTAAAAATAAATGTTGAAAGCTGTTCTTGCTACAGTGTTTTTAACGGGACTAATATATTTCGTTATGTTCATTGTAGCATTAAAACTTTCCCAACAAACCAATTTTGGTAGAAGTAATTGGGAAAAAAAAAATCCCCAGGGCAGCAAGATACACTTACAGCCTTATATTTTATGTTCACGTGTTCAGGTATCACAAGTTAGCTTTGTAGGCCAGATCTCTGAATACAAATACGAACAAAAGCTTATTGGTTTCATCAGGCTGACCTTTATTAGATTCCTTCCCTTCCACCATCCGTGCTATAATTCCAGAAGAATACGATAAGGAGAGGTAGATGATAATGCTGTATCTTTATGCTAGGGAAGAGAAATCTAACTGTACTGCTGTTATTTCTGTTAGTGAATATTCTCAAGTACTCTTTATGTTGTTTTTGTTTAAACAGGGAAGATAATTCATTACAGTCTCCAGATGCATGCAGAATTCATGGTCATCTCTACGTCAATAAAGTGGCAGGGAACTTTCACATAACTGTGGGCAAGTATGTTCTGTTCAATTCCTGAAAATAAAAAAGAATTGACTTCTACATTATATATAGTGCATGCATGTATATGTCTGTGTATGCTTTTACACTTTTGAGTTAATAACTGTTTTTTATTAACCTTCCCATACACATGCTTGGTATTATTTTCCATGTGGTATCTTTTCTTGCACAGTTAAAAACAAATTTCTTCGCTAAGTTACTAAAACAATGCAGTGCAGTGCATTGTTGCGTGCAATGTAGTGGTTATGAATTCCAGTGTCTTACAGGATGAAAACTCTTGAAAATAGGTCCTCTGTATGTGTAAGACATGGAGTGGATTGCTTGTACTTGCTTCCATTCTTTGGGCCTGTCCAAACTTCTCCTTTCTGTTAGTACTCAGTTCACTAACATGGATGAAGTGTAGATACATGCCATTTCAGTGCTGAGATAACATAGTTATACAACCATAGTTAGGGAGCTAAATGCCAGTTTATCTTGATTTGAGGAGAGACTTTCTGATATGCTTCAGCAATGGTACTAGCTTATATACACTGCATACAAACTTGTGTTAACTTTTCTCTGTGCTCTCCAGCTCTGCTGTCCTCACTTGTCTTCCTGCCACCTCTTGTCACCAGAGATCTTGGCATGCAACTGTACTTTCTAATTTATCCACACGTAATTCCAGCTGCTGTCTTTTTGTGGATATTTCTCCAAATGTCGCTTCTCTCTGGTCTTGTACGACCTCTCTGATTTGCCCCTGGATGTCCAACTCCTTAAGCCCTTTTCAGAGCTGATCATTTCAGCCTTTCATCTGTACTGCCATCACTTCTCTCTTCCTGTCTCTAGTTCTGCAACCCTGCATAATCTTTTGCTTTCCTTCGCTTCCTTTTGCTCATCATTACATTTGTACTTCTGCTAAGTTGCTCCTTCTCTTCTTGTAGTTTTTTTTTTTTTTATGGCTTTTTTCCCTGGCTGCCTTCGTACCTTATTGCCTGGTTATTTACTGTAGTCCTATCTTGACTGATCTCATTGTTTTTCTCCACTTTTTGTTTGTTCAAAACTTACATGCATTTGGTAATGATTTAACTTAATTTTTTTTCCTGCGTTATTGGCTGGGCTGGTAGGTATGAAGCGTGGCTGAGAGACTGATTTACTTTCCAGAGAGAGTCATACTTTTTTCCCCCCCTCTTTGCACTGTTACCAGCCTCTGCACTGTACTTTCTTTGCAGGTCTACAAACAAGTGTCCAGACCTGGACACTTGCTTAGTCAGGGAGCAAATACAGAGCGTAGTTAACTTGCGTAGTCATAGAACAAGTACGGTAAAGTTTTCAGTAGTCACTTGAGCAGTCCTGCAGCTTTTCATGTGGTAGCCCTTGGTGGCTCTTCTAGTAGCCTAGTGACTTGATGTGTGTTTGACGTTTCTAAAAATGCAAGACATTAATTTTGTGTAAGAGGGTTTTCGTGAATTCCTGTACCTTGTCATTCAGGCTGTCTGTACTTAGCAGTAATAAAAATGTCATTGTTTTTTAATATAGATACACACAATTTTTTTATATATATGTTTGTAAAACATATATGTAATATATATTTAAACATATATATGTTATATATATTAAAAATATGTGCATATATATATAAAGTATTTATTGAAATAGAGGGGGAGAGGTAATTTTTCTATATAGTCCTGTTTGGGAAAGCTGTGTCTTTTGTGTGGATTCATTTAACAAATTTTTCATAAAACATATCTTGCTTTCTTTAGGGCAATACCACACCCTCGAGGCCATGCTCACTTGGCAGCCCTTGTAAGCCACGAGTGTAAGTTCTTTCTATCATCTCCATACGAATGAGTATCATTTCATTCAGACTGCTGTCTCCTAATTCATATGTTAACATAGGTTGCTGTTCTAAAGATGCTCTAGCTGGGGAATTGCATTGTAGAAGGAAGTGAAGAATATTCTTTGCAATGTTATGAGTCAGTAGTGACTTACTTTCATACATTTAGCACTATCTTTACATTTAGTATTGTCTTTAGGTTGCTTCTACAGTAATGATAACACAGGAATCTCAGATGTATTATGTTGTAACACAGATACCGTACAAAATTCCTGTATTTCAGTCCAAACTAGCTATTTCCTGCAAAATCTGTTTTTATAAGGTTAAAAATTTCTGACCTTTGTGCTTAGAAACTTCATTTTGAGATTATGAGTCTAGATACTGAATGTATGTTGTTGCCGTACTTAATGTGAGGCAAGGGTGACTTACTGTGGAAAAACGAACTTGGTGTTGATTAAACCTCCAAATGTCTGCCCATGAATTTATGTCAACACAAGTGTATAATATTACAGAGCTTAAATACGTTTGCAAAATCAGACAACGTAGTAACTTGGTAGTTGCCTTTGCCTTATGCTTCATCTGTACATTTCATTCACAAAATTTTAGTCTTTTTAATACCATTACATACAAGAACCTGAACTGTAGAATAACTTTGGTATTTGACCAACTAGAAATTTGCTGTCATGAAATTTTAACTCTCTTCAGCTCCAGGGTTGATTCAGACAGAGTTATAATTTGTTTTAGAAGTTCTTTTCTAGAGAAATTGAATTTCTTTGTTAAATATGTTGGATTTGAATTTTGTTTGAAACATGTATGTAGATGTATTGATGTAGTCACAGGCACAAATCCAATGCAATGCACGCCGGTGTGTGAAATATTCTAACTAATGCATTTTCCAATGTGAGAAATAGGTGCATCTTTTTCTCTGAGAAGAGTACAGAATCTCATAGTTTTAAAATGTTGTTTCATTCCTCTGTATTGTCTTTCAGCCTATAACTTCTCTCATAGAATAGATCATTTGTCATTTGGAGAGCTTATTCCAGGAATTATTAATCCTTTGGATGGAACAGAAAAAATAGCATCAGATCGTAAGTGCTGTGTGTTTAAAAAAGCATCTTGTTTTCTATATTTTTTCCAATAATTACATTTAAAATATTATCATATTTCATGAATGTTGTGATTTACAAACAGCATGTCCTGCTAAATATGGTAGCGACCAATGCATTGTTCAGTTATCTACAGTTATCTTAAATGGACAATTTCTTCTTAATATCAGTAGCACTGTACTTTGCTGTTTCGCTGAAGTTGATTTGCAGTTTCTTCCAGATTTGTGTTATGTTGAAGTTACAGTATGTCTGAACATACTGCGAAGAATTTTGCAGCAGTATGCTACAGTGGAGGTTCATAGATCTGATTGTTGTCATAATGGGGAAAAATGAGTCTGATTTGTTTTAAAAATAATAGCATCAGGAGTCTTGGATTTTATTCCTGTATTTGGTTTGTCTCTTCCACGTTGTATCTTGTGGGGCTGCTACAGGAAGGGTTTGTGTATCACTTCATTTCCTCCTGTATAAATAAAGGAGTATAGTAACCTACTTTACAGAGCTACCTCCGCCTTATCCTCTGACTTGTATTCCTCATGAGAGTGATCCCCAGAACCTTCTAGAGCTGCTGTTGTCTCAAAGTCAGTCAGTCCATTGGCTGTTCCAGCCAGAATGGTTTGGGGTAGTTGAAACAATTTGCTTCAGTCTATCAGTGTTTGTTCTCTTAGGGAATTGCACGAAGACAGAGCAATCATAAATACATAAGCGTGCTGATTGCTCTAGAAGAATTCTGTAGAAGTCTGTCTAATCAAGAGAAAAAACATAACCAGTTTAGAAGGGCTTCCAGCATTCTATAGACAATTCAATGGCTAAAATCTATTCAAACCACTGTCGATGTGCAAACTGTGACTGTGTGAAACTTGTTCAGTTCTAGTGTCCTGGAAAACACTATCTATGCATTTCATTTGAAGCTTTGAGTGGCCTGACCTTGATGAATCTTTTCATTATGTGGGTAAAATGTAAATTTCTCTGAGTACAAATGTGACATAGGCCTTGCCCATGGAAACTAACTTCGTTCATGCAGATGGTGCTGAAGTAGTCTTGGCAGTGCTGGGACTCCTTGAAGAATGTCCCTAGTGTAAATGGCTTAGCTGATTAACTATTTTAAATATTATTTGTTTGATTTATTTGTGAATGTCTCAGATGGTCTTTGACTCTGTTCAACAGTGAGATTTGTTTTCTTCTAGACAACGAGATGTTCCAATATTTTATCACAGTTGTGCCAACCAAACTCCATACTTATAAAATTTCAGCAGAAACTCATCAATTTTCAGTGACAGAAAGGGTAAGTAGAAGTAAGAGAAAACTATGCAGAGAAAAATCTGATAGTGGTTGTTCTTAACAAAAGCTCAAATGTGAAAATGGAGACTTAGTTGTACCGTGGTTTTGAAAACTCTAGTGTGAAGAGACTCTTTGTAGAATGTTCCAGTGCACTAGATTTATCTTTAAATAATGTAATACTGATGGTAAAATATATATTTACACATGCTAACTTCTTGCATTAGTGTTTTGCATCCGTAGATCTGGAGTCTGATATTAGAATTAATGATAGATATCCAGTCATTTCCACCTCACTGGATGCTAGTAGTGGTGGTGATGGTAAAATCCTGTAAGTTTTAGGTCTGTAATCTTGTGTGTAGCTTTACAAGTATTTAATACACCTTTAGCTTTTTAGCTACCATGTGGGAAGCAAACCAAAAAATGCAGCTCACTTGAATGTCATGAACTTGGTTGTGCAGTGTTAGAAATGGAAACAAAGGTAGTTTGTATGAAAAACCAATCACACAGAAAGCATTGCTGTCTCTCAGCTGTCTTTGTTGAACCACCAACTTTAATTATTCTCCAGACTAGAGAGCTTGCACTTCTGGGCTTGGAGAGGCTTTTAATTGTGAACACATAAAGAAAGTAGTTATTGCAGCATAGTACATGGACAAATCGTAAGTAGTACATGGACAAATCATAAGGTACTGATTTTAAAGGCTGCTGTAAATAAGAAAAAGGCCTGTGTCTACCAGTTACGTGTCTTGTTTCCAGACACTGAACTCTCTTTTGATCTTTTATTCAAAAGCCAAAGAAAAAAATCTTTGTGAAAAGTTTAATTAAAAATGACAGATAAAGTAAGAGGTAAGAAAGAAGCCTTGGGTTGAAAGGAAATTCAGAAATTAGAATGGCAGTTCACTGTAGTACAGTGTTGTGGTGTTCTCCAAGGGAGAAAAATCTTTTTCCTCATAATCCCATGCTGTGCATCTGAAAAATACATAGCTAAGGGAAGTAGGATAGAGGTGATGTCTTGGGGTTCACCTTGGGAAATGCAGATCGCTGAAGGGAAAGGTTTGCTCTAAAACTCATGAAAGCTGGAATAAAGAAAGGAATGAAGAGTAATTTCATAATGCAATATACTCCCATCGCCTGCTGGTCTAGCAATCTGTGTCATGTTTTCTCTGCACAATCTCTGCAACAACTAAGGCACTCCTTAAACTTCTGGACATCCGTCAACTGCTTATCCTACTCCTTATTGCATTTTTTTCATCTTGTATTAAATTTTTCTCTCCCTCTGCTGTAAAGATGGTTTCTGTCAATTAAATGTGCAGCTTTAGCTCTTTCTTTTTTTTTGTGGGGATGTATTTTTTATGAAAGTTGCAACACAGTTGCGTAGGAGAAAAGCTTGTGAATAGTAGAGGTAAAGTGGCATTACATACTTGCTTGCTCTCGCTGTCTCAGTGGGTAGCCCTGTTGCCTGTAAAGCTTGTTTGTGTTTATCTTTGGAAACCAAATACCCAGGTGAAAGGCTATTAAGAACAGTTAACACTGAACAACTTAGTGCATTTATTTTATAAGAGTAGGCACATATGCAGACCTGGAAAGAGGTGGTCAGCTAGCCATGACTAAAACTTGAATACATTGAGGTTTAATTGCCAGTGGTGAACAGACTGGGAAGCAGAGCTTGAAAGGTGTGGGCAGAATCATCTCCACTATTGTTGATGTTTGAGATACTGTGTTTATCTATGTTAAAAAGATTTAATTCTAGCAAGGCTTCACTGATATCTGAGATATCTGATGCAGGGAAAGTTATTTTCACTAGGTTTTAGCAACTAACAGTTAAATCTTCTGCAGCAGTAGAAGCTAGAAGCAGACCAAAATGGTTTGCGGAAAAAGAATTATGTATCTTTTGAGGGTGGAGTTGTGGGTGTTCTGTTTAACTTCGTATTCTTTTTTTACCATTTGACCTCAGAAGACCAATAAGGCTTAGGAAATAATAGAGGAAAACAAACAAACAAAAAAATTTTTTTGTCCCTTGCCAATGGCAAGGTTCTGTTTAACTGCCTTCAGTCTTCTCTTCCTTCTTAGTATGCCTGATCATCCATCCTCTAATGCTGAATGTTGTTATGCTCTTGAAATATAGAAAGCATTCTGGTTTGGGGGTTTTGTTTGTTTGTTTGTTTTTTTAACCATTGCAAAGTTTCTGTGACCTGTTATCATAACAGATACATTATTTTGTCATCCTTTTTACTTTGGTTTGGTAGCAAAAGAAACAATATGGTTTATGTCAACGTTAGCTGACTGGTAGTCTGTATTTTCCAAAGTGGTATTCTGCTTTTTATTTTGTACTGTATTCTGCATGGTTTTTGAGCACAGACTATTAAATCTACAGGTGAATGGAGCTGTGATATATTGCTTTTCTGTTCAGTCTTGCTTGTCTGTCTTCTCTACTCTCATTAGCCTAGACATGGCTGAGTTTGTCTTCAGTCAGTTATGTTCTTTTCTGCTGCCCTTGCGTATTTTCAGCCAGACTTACCTGGCAGTGCATTCATCAACACCTTTCACTAACAAGAAAACGATAGCAAACTTTTGAAAGAAACTTAAGATTGTGTTGAGTTTTTTTTCTCCTAAAACCTTTTTAAAAAGTAAGAGATTTATAGCAGCCACACTCCCCTCTTTGGGGTCTTTTGGTTTAAGAATTTGGGCAAATGAGAAGAAACTGTAGAAGTTACTGGATTAGGACTGAGGCATCTCATCTGTTTAGGGTAGTCATGGCAAGTTAGTTACTATTTTTATCGAGGTGTATTTCTTGCTGTGTGACTGTTGCCTGAAATGACCTGACTGACAAAATTTTTGAAAAGAGGCTTGATACTGGTATTCAGTTTTCAGACCCCAGAAATTTTGATCTTTTTCCTTTTTACTTTTTTCCATCAAAGTAATGGATTATGGCATATGCATAAGTGTGCACTGAGGGAAGAAATGGCATTGGTCTAATTTAACTTAAGCTGCTGATTTTCCATTGTCATATACTGTAGTTTAGGGTCTTCCCTGATACTTTTAAGAACCAGCAATTAAATCCTCTGTGGCATGTGAATCTAGAGATATGGTCCAAGGAAGAAGGAGGATGAAGCCTAATGAGTCTTAGATGCAATATGTAGATTTATATACACCCTCTGGGAAAACTGCCATAGCTAAGGCTGTTCAACAACTTAAATCAGGATGAGACCTTCAGGAATTTAAGTGATTAATAGTAGCGCATAAAGTAGGAAGAGTTGGGGCACTGTATTATACCAGTGCGCTTGAGTGTACGGGCTAGACCAGGACTGTGGCACTTACCCTCATAGGTACCAAAAGCAACCTAGTTATAAACATCCTTGTTTAAAGGACCACGTAAGCAAATCTTGAGAATAGTACCAGAGCCTGATATGCAGCACAAGACCAGTGACCAGGAAAGTAAGTTGTTATTTAACGATGTTTGACTTTTAGAAGGTGCTGGCCAAAGTTATCTTTATGTTCCCTGGTCTTCTGTTGATTGCCAACTCTGTTTAAGTAGCTCTTTGTCATCACATGTATTAAGATTGTTTTCTTTGTGACTAATAAGAAGTGACTAACTTGTGTTTCTCTCTCTCCTTTCAGGAAAGAGTAATTAACCATGCAGCTGGCAGCCATGGGGTGTCAGGAATATTCATGAAATATGATATTAGTTCACTTATGGTGACGGTGACGGAAGAACACATGCCTTTTTGGCAGTTCTTAGTGAGGCTCTGTGGCATTATTGGGGGAATTTTTTCAACTACAGGTAACTATCAGTGCTTTCCTTCTTAAGTTCTACCAGAATTTTTTTTTGGTCATGGTGATTATGGTACAGATAAATTACAGGGGCGTCCTGAACCTCTAGCAGGTTTAAGACGTAGTGCCCATTTGTGTGCACTGAAATGTGCAATGAAAGCTCCTCATTTTTGGTATCCCAGTATGCCATTTCTGCTGTTCTGAGGGCCTGAGGTTATTTCCTTATAGCATAGTAACTATAGCATAGTTTATTTACTTCTGGAAGAGCAAGGAAATAGAGATATATATATATATATATATGTAT
>NW_009198836.1:10572-10817 GCF_000690835.1 Fulmarus glacialis | reverse complement strand
CTGGCACTTCGGCCGCAGACGCAAATCTGGTTATCTGTGTTTTAATGACACAGCTGCAACATAGCCAGGACTGAAAATGCTCCTTTTTGCGTATACATTTAAATTTTACAAGTGAAATACAAACGCCAAAATAGCCAGCACAGGTTGGGCTCCAAATACGGAGTGGCCATTTGCGGGAAAATGTTACCTAATTTGAAATTTTCAGCCCGCAGCTGCAATTTAATTGCTTAATACCCACAGCAAGC
>NW_009198836.1:10220-10451 GCF_000690835.1 Fulmarus glacialis | reverse complement strand
AATCTCATAAAAAGGATTTATAACAGTTAATAATTAGTGTATTAATGCACCAGACTGCAGCAAAATTAATACAGGCTTTGTCTGCCTGGGCTTGATTCAGTGCTACGCACTGAAACAGCAACAAACCCAGGCCCGAGAGCAGTGACTGATGTCCCGGGGAAAATGACCTCGTGCGGGGAGAAGCCGGGGCTGACACAGAGGAAGCCTTCGCCGCCCCCGCTCCGTCCCCAG
>NW_009198836.1:9804-10070 GCF_000690835.1 Fulmarus glacialis | reverse complement strand
GCCCAGCCGATGGGGATTGCTCCTGGGATGGTCTGACAGACCTGGCCCCGCACACCCCGGCCTCGGGAGCGGGGCAGCACGGCAGTGGGCTGTGGCAGCGTGGATTGGTGAGGACGACAGCGCTGGTGGGACTGAGGGAAAAAATACTGAATAACAACAAGGTTAAAAAAAAAAAATTCTTTGGATAACTTAATTCTGCTGGAGCACGGGACAGCCTGACTCCTGTGGCACAGCAAGGACCAGGGGAGGGGGACATGGCCTCAGTG
>NW_009198836.1:1577-9465 GCF_000690835.1 Fulmarus glacialis | reverse complement strand
CCCCTGAGGACAGCTCTCTGGTCCCTGGGCCAGGGCTGAGCCGTGCAGAGGCATTGCCATGCCTCCTGCATGCTCTCAGAAACCAGCCGTCTTCCCCAACGCACCGCATCTCCTTCACGCACACAGTCCTGGGCTCTGAAGTCAGCCTCAAAGCCGGGAGCTTCTCTGCTGCCCATCCAGTACTTACCCCATGCTCGCCCAGCCCTGGTCAGCCCCCGGCCCGGAGCCACGCGACCCACGCAGCCCCCCGCCCGGGAGGAGGTTGCACAGCACTGCCAACACCCCCGTCCCTGCGACGCAGACCTTTCCATGCGCAATGGTTTCCTCCCAGCAGCTGGGGTTGCAGCTGCAGCCCCGACTCGTCCCAGGGGAGTCACCGTCCAGCCAAGCAGGTGCCGGTCCCCCTCGCAGACCTCCCTCCGCCGGCCCCCGCTCTCCTGTGCTGCACCCCGACTCCGCTCTGCCCACACAGCCCCGGCACGTGTTGGGAAGGGGGAACCTCTTTTGGGGTGAAAGCAGAGGATTTATCCTACAGCTTGCTAACCCCAACAGCCAGCTGTGCAGCTCCTCATGCTGGGCGAAACCTGGAGGGTTTCTGGGGCTGGGGAGGGAAATTTGGGGTACAGACTAGGTGCTGCGATTTGCCTCTGTGCCTTGACCCTGCCAGCTCGTGCTTGGGACGGCTGCTGACTTGCTACAAGGTCATACTAACATTGTTCCAAAACACTTCCCCTGCACAAGCACTTATCCCACAGCATGAGCAGATCCCAGGATCTGTTCTAAGGATCCCAGGCTCACTGTAGTGCAGGATTGTTTATCCCGTCTGTGCTATTCCCCCATCCACTTCCAGCTGCACTGGCACTGAAACCATTGCAACTGCAACAGCTCTTAAGCCAAAGTATTTGGCATTCACATTCACTATTGGGAAAGCTTCAGTGTGTGGATTTGAGGTGTTTTATAATCACCTTGGGAGGAACTATGACTCTCAGAATAGTACACTTTTTGAGCACACAGTTTGCTTCTAGCAAGCGTTCGTAGCAGAACAGTGTTTCACCAGCCTTTACAGGGTGCAACACAGCCCGAGCCCAGCAGGGAACGTACGCCCAGCACTGGCAGAGGAATCAAAGCTGAAATTTAAGGGACCACTGAAGACTCCCCGTGGGAACTACAATGCTACTGTGGCAGCTTTATAGCCCTTCTCACTCAGACCCAGGAACAGTGGAGTCAGGCAGGTTATCTGCAAGCCTGATAGGGCCATTTTGGCAGCCAGGCACCTGAAATGCTTTGATTTAAGCCTTCAGGACACACCAAATTAAACCTGGAGCTGACCAGCCTCCCCCTGGCTCTAGCACCGTGGAAGAACCAAAGCAGCACAAACCCACCTTTTCACACCCTGGTCCAGCTCGCAGGCAGGCTGGAAACCCTCTAATGATCAGGCTGAAAGGCAAAACAGGATGTTTTCCTGCACCAGGAACCTCTTACTGACCCGAATCAGCTCTGGGAAATCGTGGCAGTGATGGAGTGGCTGACGGACTGAAGGAGTTTGTAATGTATTTCATGATAAAGGGCCTGTTTATATATTTAGCATTTTACTATGCCAAAATGCAGAGGGAGCACGTTTTGATCTAGACTTTCATCCTGAGGGCTGACCCTTCCTTCCCCTGACAAACAGTGCAATGAATTTAGTAAGACAAGTTCTCCCTCTACAGATCTTTTTGCTAATGATGAAAATCCTGTAACAATTAGCCTCGTTCCTTTGTCACAGTTACAGGATTTCAGATGTCTTCAAAAGATGAACACCAGAAGAAAACCTAGTAAAGAGGCAGGGTTCCTCACACTGCTGTAAAAATACAGCCTGGTATCATTTCCTTATTCCTTTTACAGAATCTAGCAGGTAAAATACTAGCACTAGTTTAGCAACAGGTCCTCATAAATTTTGAGGGGTTTTGGTTTGGTTTTTTTTGTTTGTTTGTTTTGTTTTCTTCCCCCCAAAACATCTCCATACCCTCATGAGAGCTAAAATGCCAGGACCCCCATCCACGGTCAGGACACAGGCAGGCGCAGTTGGCCACTGGTGAGAAGAGGAACTATGTGCTTAAAACACTAATCTTCTGAAAGGTATCCCTGAAATCCAGGAAATATTTTATCCATCGATGGTCATTGTCAATATTTCACAGTAGAGCAGAGTCGTTCCCGTGCTAAGGGGAGACAGCGTTCGCTGTTCACGAGCTGGGAGCTGAGCAGGGGACATCTGGGTCCCACGGGTCACACAGAGGCACATAGCCGCTTGCTGGGAAACAGGCCAGATCTTCTGATCCAGCACTTTCCAGTTCATCAGCACATTTTGTTTTGTTTTTTTTTCCTCTGATAGGAAGGATGTGCAGACAGCAGCACTTCAGCCAAAGCTGCAATTGCTGCAACACGAGCTGCACGTTGGGCAGAGGAAGCAGCGCCAGCACCAACTGCTGCGGCTGGTGCAGCTGCAGCGCAGGGATGCTGGGGATGCACAGCAACAGAAACCAGGCATCGCTGATGCACAGGCAACGGCAGCCAGCTTTCTCTGCTTGGGACACCGCACAGGACAGCTTCAGATCGTTTTAGACCACATACTCAGTTTTAAAGCCAGCCAGCATACTGTTTCAACCCACGCCCTGAGCTACTTTCCCCAGGCAACAGGGCCAGTCCAACAGAGCAAAACGTGCTGGTCTCAGCTGGCCGGATCAGCCCCCGTGGGGCAAATCTCACCCGCTGAGACTTTGCAGTTTGGACTCGGACTCGATGGAGATGAGGACGAGGGACACGCCATGGAGCTCAGCTCCTCTGTTCTAGGGGACGGTCATGACCGTATGTCACTGCTGACGCAAGGGTGGCACGATGCCCGGGACAAGCTTTGCGGATCACTAACCTCTTCTTTAGCAGCTTGCATGTGGGAGATCAGCTCTCTGGCCTTGTTTCCATCTGCAGAGTCCTGTGCTGTGCCCAGTCCCCGGTGCAGCACGGCTGCTCTTTGACACCTCCCGGGGTGGCAGTCCGGCAAGGCAGGGAAAGCCAACAAGACAACGGGCAGGGTGCGGAGGTGATCCAGCTTGTCCTCAGAAGAGCTGATGAGCAGTGATACTGAGAACCGTTAAGACTGTATTGTTGGAACTTAAGAAAAGAAAAAATATTTATTACGTAAATTCAGTCTTCCAGTGGAAAACCAGCAAGCACAGAAACAAAAGTAAAATGTAATGAACACATTCGCAAAAGCTGCCTAGCACCTATATCAAAGCCCGCCGATGCAGAGCCCAGCATCCTGCCTATCTGCTCTCCTATTTTTAGGAAATAGTTTCAATTTTATTAAGTAATTTTCAGAAATCAGTACAGCCATTCATATGGAGGTTCAGTATGTTAATATATAAGCCAGACAGAGGAAACCCAGTAACAAGCCTTCTCCATGTCATAAATTCATCTACAGTAGAGCTCACAAGTTAAAGCATTTCATCCAAATCATGGAACACATGCACACTTTATAATTTAAGTCTGAGCCTTGTTTTAAGAGGTGGCCTCAATTACTGGGACTCCCCTGAGATGCATCACTGGAAAGCCTTCATGATTTCTGAAACAGAAACATGCTGCATAAGGTCTCCCTTATAATCTTAAGCCCTTACAAAAGGAACTTGATTCCATCACATCCTGTAAAGCAAAAGGAGATTTTCCGTGTAAGGTTTCACAGAACATGCAACTCCTATACCTTGTATTTTCAGATTTGGTGGTGGTTTTTTTTATTATTATTATTATTATTGTTGTTATTTAGTTAACTCAATTACAGGAAGAGGAGACTCTGCTAGCAGCATTGCCTTCTGCAGTTCAGTTTTCTGAAAGCACTTAAAACCGTATTTATAGAACTACAGCGCATGGATTCAACAGCGCTCTGAGTACCGTAGGTCTAACAGGCAGATGACCTACATTTTAGAGCAAGTAGCCGTTCTCCCAGCAGTGAAGTCTGCCTGCCTTTATGCATATAACAACACAGGACAAACCGGCTTAGAAATGCTTAGATCCCCAGGAGGGAACAGCAGGACACAGACTACAAACCCTGCAGTCCAGCAGCGCTGTGCTTGACTCACCTAAATGAAAACTAGATGTACAGAGCTCCTCGCAGAAACCCTTCCACGACTGGAGGTTACTGAGCTGGGTCAGTCACATCTTCCACAGGCATTAGGCATGACTGGAGCCCACATCCTGCAGCTGGGCTGAAATGGGGTCCTAGGCATGGGTGGGGTGAGGGGGACCCAGGTGGGGCTGGTCAGGGACGTTAGGGCTGATCAGTGCCCTCCAGGCCCTGACAAAGCTAACATGTTTCCAAAGTCAGACATCTTTGTTTTACTTCCTATTTATTTCTGCAAAATTAGTTGGCATCAGTGAGAGCTGTGCCTTAGTACTAACTGGGCAGGGAAATGGGGTCATCCTACATATTATAATAGCAGAAGTTATCACAGCCGATGTACACTGGCACAAGGCTACTGAAGTCAGTGCAATCACGCGGGTGAGGCTGGGGGCTGCCCAGGTCTCCCCGGCCTCCCTGTGCCCAGGTCAGGGGCAAGAGGAGCTCGGCCAAGTTGTGTGCTTGCTGCCTGGCTGCGCTCGCTCCGGTCGCAGAGCAGCGAGGGGGTGCCGGGCGAGCACGGCAGGATGGGTGCTCTGGGCGGGTGCTCTGCGCAGCCTCCTCGGGCCCCACTGCCCCCTCGCTCCCTCGCTCTGTGCTGCAGCGCGGGAGCTCTCGGTCTTCCTCCTCATCAGTGGGCATGCTGGGCTTTCCCATTTTCACAGCTCTCTTCAAAGAATTGCTCTGTTTGGAGGGTGAAAGCACTGTTCTGCAAAACAGAAAGTCCGGGGGAATGGCACACCTTGGCACCTTCGCAGACAGGGGCACCTGCTTCTGAGAAAATAAATGGTATAAACATGCGGTCCTGCAAAACACATGAAGATGTCCCCATTTTATGTGGGAGACCTAAAATGTAAATGCAGCATGTTCAAAGAGCTCCATGAAATAGCATTTATGTTTTCTGTTTTTAAATATTGGACATTTCCAAACAGCTTATACATTTGCTTCAGACACTACAATTCTACCCAATTCTACCCAATTCTACCCACATACCAGCAATGCAGCTTTAGCTTCCTGGGCATTATTTTCAGCAGATTTGTT
Organism: Fulmarus glacialis; assembly: GCF_000690835.1. Classification (NCBI taxonomy): domain Eukaryota; kingdom Metazoa; phylum Chordata; class Aves; order Procellariiformes; family Procellariidae; genus Fulmarus; species Fulmarus glacialis. Next base: position 4,277 of record NW_009198836.1, on the reverse strand, counting down.
CTTTCTTTTGTGCAGCATTCATTGTCCAGCCTGACAGCTGCTCCTCTGTCTCTGCTCGCTCCTTTTTATCAGTAATCTCTTCTTTGATTTCTGTTTGGGTTTGGTTTTTCTGAATGTCAAAGCTTATTTCTCAAGTCCTGAGCATACACAAAAAGACAAGCGATGTGACGAGAATGCACGTACAGCTGGGATTTTGAAAGCAACTTTGGGTGGCCTGCACACCCATACCTGCAGAAATAGCCACGCGGATGCTGCTCGCACTCCTGGCCTGAGTGCCCTCGGTCCTGCAGAGGAGCAGGAGGAGAAGAGCCCAGCACAGACCCAGCACGGTCCCGCCGCGGAGTCGGTGGCCGGCAATGCTGCGGAGCCAGCCCTCGGCACATGCAGCTCACCGTCAGAAACACGCCTGAACGTCAGGAGTTTGACCTAAAACTCTCAAAGCATTAAAAGCGGATGCCTCCTTGATGTAAATGAACTCAGCCTGCATTTTCTGGGATCACATGAGAAAATGCTGCTAAGTGTCACAGTATTTCAGACTTTTTTGCAAGAACAGACTTTGTCATTTCTGACAGAGCCTCGACAGCCAGGACTAGAAAACAAAAGCGTAACAGATGGCCATCACCCTGCCAGGTCTGCACATTATGTTTTGACTTGAATATTGTGGGATGGATAGAGAATGGGAAGTGTGGGTCAGTTCCTGTTTGAAATGAAAGAAGCCACACAAGACTTAGACAGACAGCAAAGCTACAGTAAATACTATGCAGGTGTTTATTATGGTGACATTTCAACAAGGAAATCCTCTCCGCTGGGCAGCAGAGGAAGCAGGCCTCCCCTGGAACAAGCACACACAATAAATGCAGACAAAGACGATTTCGCAACAGGACGGTGGTTTCCACTCTCGCGAGCGCTCATCTACCTGGGGCAGTGGCTGGAGGGGAGGCTGGGAGCGCAGTGCCGCCGGCACTGGCCCCCCGTGCCTCCCCAGAGCTGCTGTGCTGCGGTGCAACGTGTTAGTCGTGTGACGAGCGCGGCTGGGGCGTTATTAACGTGCAGACTAATCACTATTCTGACCACGCCACTGTCTGTTCTGCGCGTTCGGGGCTGGAGGAGAAGTTCATTCCCGTGGAGGAGCAGCTAGGTGCTCAGATGTACCCCAGTGGCACTGCCGGTCCCCTCTTGGGCAGGCAGATAACCGCTATCACATGCCTTCGTGACACCGTGTGGCATTTCCGCCAGCGGCGACACGGTGCCAGACATTGTTACTGAAATTATCAGCTGTTATTCTTAGAAATGTGCCCTCCATAAATCGCAAGGTGCGGCCAACAACTGCCGCAGTGATAACGTTACCAGCACCGCAGCTCTGCGCCGTCCTCCTGCAGTCACCGTGCTGCTGGCCTGCCCGCTCCCCGCCCCGCGCACGCCTCGCAGCCACACACCCATAAACCATCCTTCCCGGGGCTGTAAACGGCGTCCTGCCCAGCTGATTCCAGGGAAGAGACCTCTCCATCCCCGGCAGCTTTAGCGCCCATGGAGTAAACAGCAACATAAATCAGCCCGCGGCAGAGGAAGGCGGGAGGGAGCTTCCTGCACGCTGCAGCAGCTAAGGGCTGACGAGCAAGGCAGGCGAGGAGTTCACCGAAGGCCTGATCCCATCTCCTCCGTGCCCAGGTCCACAGCGAGGCGGCGGAGCACCCACAGCACTGAGCGTCCTGCCCAGCTCCGGGCACAAAATCAGAGGCTGGCAAAACAACATCCAAATGCTAAAGGTCATGCATGAACTTTATAACACTTTATAACAACATCGTATTTTGTACAAGTTCTTTACCTGTGCTTTGTCAAGCTTTGGGATCCCCTGTCTCGGACTTGGTGAGCAGTTATCAGCCCAGATCAGGAAGATCCACTGTTGTTATTATGTGTTACTAATTATTACTTTAGCTACTGCAACCACAGGTGCCGTTCCTCTCCTCTGTGTAAAGCACTAGAGTAAGCTGAGTCCATTTAAAATCCCATCATTATCTTCCATTTTCATTGCTAATGTTAACAGGTTTGCTAATATTCTAGGGAGAAGTTCCTTCTTGCAGAGATAGTTTAGCAGCTCCGTATTTGACCAGAGCTACTCAGGTTATGCATTGCAAATCATTCAAGCTGCAAATGAACTCCTTTCCATGGGCCATTCTGCAGAGCAGTCCCACGGGTGTATATTACTCAATATTTAGGAAGAAAGGAAGGCAAGGAGAAGCTTTGACACCTTCCGTGTGCCTTTGCTGGCTGCTGCTGTCATTTGCAGCACCTGGGGCCAGCTCACTGCTGAGAGCGTGGAGATGCTTTTGGACCCATGGGACGGGCACGGGGAGGAGAGGAACCTGTGCTGTATGTCTGCCTCTCCTGTCCCCCCTTCTGTTAGACGACCCTGGTCGCAGACTGATTAGCCACTTGCGAGCCCAGGCCAGTCCCTTCGCTCGCCCCACCTTTGCTGAACAGAAAGGTGCTTTCAAAACTGGGCTCAGCGTGCCTAAGCCCTGAATTGCTCCTGGAAAAGCCTCTCCTCCCCTAACCCAGGTGCAGGGCCAGCAGGGTGACTGCGTGTCCAACTTCAGCGCCCCGCAGGTCATTGAGCCAGCCCCTGCGCTGGAGGCGCTGGAGGCACTGGAGGCACTGGAGCCACTGGAGCCGCTGGCGGCGCTGGAGGGGCTGGAGGAG
>NW_009198836.1:0-1456 GCF_000690835.1 Fulmarus glacialis | reverse complement strand
CGCTGGAGCCGCTGGAGGCACTGGAGGCGTTGGAGGCGTTGGAGGCGCTGGAGATGCGGGAGGCACTGGAGGCACTGGAGGCACTGGAGCTGCTGGAGGTGTTGGAGGCGTTGGAGGCGCTGGAGGTGCTGGAGGCGCTGGAGGCATGGAGTGAGGGTGGGCGCTGCTGCAGCCAGCACGATGCGCTAACAGCGCTGCGCTGCTCCCACTTCGGTTTCCCCTCTGCGGCCGCATCAGCCTGGGAAGCAGTACTGCTATTTTCTGCGCTGGCATGCGGTGACCTGCCTTTGGCACCAGCTAACGCATGGCAAGGAATGAATTCAGCCAGCCAGAGAGAGAAATTTGCTGTGGGAAATGCTGTCATTTTGACATTTGATTTTATCCAAAATTAGGGTGAGAAGTGGAGACACTGAGTAGTTTCACAAGTTTCAGCTCAAACAACAGCTAAATGAGCTGAAATCTCAGCGTGAAACTCTAATTTGAAATCTTTCGTTTCAAAATACCATTTTAGAAGCACAATTTAGGGAAAGCTGTGCCCTCCCGCTGAAACAATTCCAGGGAGAAATGTTTCCACCAACTTTAATACTGAATATGTAGGAGCTAAATACGTAATAACCAATTTGCCTATGCACAAGTGTGCTGTTCTGCATCTGAGGAGCAGCTATTTCTCATCTCTCTTTCATAAAGTCCTGCATAGAAAAAGTAAATTTCAGGGAAATGTGGCTGGATGCTATCAGAGAAACCCAATCTGAAATTCAAATGAATGCTCACAAATACTGACTGTGTCCTTTTTAATCAACTCTTACTGCAAACTTAATTTGTATTGATCATGAACATCTAAAGCTGGAGATGAATATCAGCCAGTGACTACAAACTGTGCTGCTCTTGTTTGCAAACAGCCACTTTTCACTTACAAATTGGTGGATTTTCATGTCCTCATGGGTAAAAAAGTATTTGAGAATAAAGTATTCTGATATATGGGATATTCCAGAATATTCTGGAATAAAGTACTAGAGCAAATAGGCTGTAGCCTGTTTCTGGCTTGCTTATGATTACAGCTCGTTAGGAAAGGCAGGGAGAGCAGTGGGAGGAATGGTGAGCTGGGAGGGATCTGCCAGTCAAACAGGGTTTGGGCGCCTGCAGTGACAGCCTCGTGCGGAGCGGGTGACATGCCTGAAGTGTTCAGCAAAGGGCTCGGATGCATGTACCCTTCACGACATTTTAATAAGCTGTTTATTGCAAGTGTTAAAACTTTTCTCCCAAAATTGCGGGAGCGCAGTGGGTTTGCAGCTAAGGCAACACCGTTTCGCACACCCGAGCACCCAGCTCTGCGGGTGGCCAGGACGCGTCCCACCCCCCGCGAGGTCTCTGCTCTGGCCGCGCTCTCTCTTCCCAGCTCACACTCAGGTAAGTTTTTCTGTGATTTCCAGCTTAGGTTTTCTACTTGTTTTTCCTC
>NW_009198835.1:1636-2653 GCF_000690835.1 Fulmarus glacialis | reverse complement strand
ATCAGCCACCCAACGCACCCGGTGCCGCTGCCACGGGGCCAAACCAGACGCATGCCCCGGGAGCTCTGTTCTGGCAAGGCGGCACCATCCATCATCCCTCGGCTTTCCCCGGTCCGGGGCCGGGAGGGGTTTGGATGGCTTGTGCTGGTGCAGAGCTGTTCCCACAGGGGTGATGCTCTGTTTGGGGAGGTAGGAAGCAGGTGGGGAACCCCAAAATTGGAGTATTTCTGCTTTTCCACCCTGCACCCCCTTTTCCCAGGCCAGTGCTGGGCATCACGGTAGGGACATCAAGAGGGACCCCCAGTGTTGTGGTCACCCCAGGTCTGGCTCGCCCAGCAGCACCCAGAGGTGCTCCCCAGGGAGCCAGCATGGGTGACAGCAGCTCCTCGTTCCTTTACAAGGGCATTTCTGCTCAGCAAAGCATGGCATGGGTGCCCACCCTACAGCACCTCAATGCCAGCCAGGGCACCTGGCACAAAGCCTCGGCCCTGGGGCGCAGCGGGCAGGGAAGGGACCTGCTCCGGGATTGCGAGCGGCTGGGGAAAGTCTGAGGCTGCTGGCGAGGATACGTGGCTCAAAGGGAGGGAGCGGCAGGAGAAATGAGCAAGCGAGTGAGAAATCCCCGTTTTGCTCCAAAACTCTTTGTAAACCACAGCTCAACCCCAAACGCTGCCCACAGCGGGGCTGGCACTAGATTCTCCCTGGGCACGTGTACCTGTGGATGTGCCACCCGCAGAGGGGCTGTGCCAAGGGAGAAGCCACCCAGAGCCCATCCCGATGTCCCAGTGTGTGCCCATGGCCCACCAGTCCCATGCTCAGGCCATGTGGCTGCTGCCCAGTGTGCCACTGGAAAATGGGGCAACCAGTGGGGTTGCACTGGCCGTGAGCGCTGTGTACTGTCCCGAGGGGACAATGTCCATCCCCGTCCCCAGCCCTGCCCAGCTGACCCCACCCGGGGTGACGGGTCCTGCCCAGGACCGTGTTGTGGGGACACTCATGGGAGAGGAGCATGGGGGG
>NW_009198835.1:1260-1597 GCF_000690835.1 Fulmarus glacialis | reverse complement strand
CCCGCCGGTGTCGCAGCCGGACGATCTGGCAGCGTAGCAGGACGAGGGCTGTTGGGAAGGCAGGGCGAGTGACGGTGACTCCCACTCCCCATGGCTCCCAGCAGTCTGGGGGGGTGATGGCGGGGGGGTCCCCCCCGGTGGGCACAGCCCCCCAAGGCGTGCTGGTGCAGCCCGTAGCCGCTGGGGGAAGCTGCAGCCCTTTGCATTCAGCAGCGTCGCTGGATAACGAGGTTTTTAGGAACCGGTGAGGCCCTGGCAGCTCTGCACCCCGGGGACCCCGGGGCCGGGAGCTGGGGTGATGCTGCTGCAGGAGCGGGGAGCAAAGGGCTGCCACAGA
>NW_009198835.1:312-1101 GCF_000690835.1 Fulmarus glacialis | reverse complement strand
GGCCACCAGTGTGGCCAGCCCTGCATGAGCCCAGGCACCTCCCCAGCACCCGGACTTGGGGTGCCGCAGCCCCAAAAAATGTGGACACCCCAGTACCCCACAGCCGCCCTTGTCCCCATCCCCAGGGCATCCCTGTTGTACCCCCAGCCTGGCGCTCTCCCCCACCTCTTCCAGCCGCCCCCGCCCCTTCAGCACACCCTGTCCCATGAGCCGAGCTGCGCCGGTCTCAGCCCTGGCAGCCATGCTGCTTCAATTAAGCCCTCATTAATTTTTCAGTCCCCCTGTGCACCCTGCACGCGGGCAGTTTGCAGTGGCGCTAATTGATGTCTTCTCTACTTAAGCATGTAAGAACCGGCAGCAGGTTGCCCAGCTGGCTCGGGGGGGGCTCATCCCCCCACGCTCTCAGGGAGGCTCATGGAGAGGCTTTGGGGCCAGACAGAGCCACGTGCCCAGCGCCAGCGGAGGCTGCTGGAGTGACCCGAAAGCCATGGGGCTGAATCACCCCACCCTGGGTGGGGATCCAGCCCTGGAAAGGGGCATGGTGCAGGGATGCCATATCCAGCCATGGGGGGGTCCCAGCCCTCCTGCTCCCAGGGTGGGCGGGTGATGGATCCCTGCAGCCCCGCTGCATATACACAGCTGCAAATATTTGTGTCTTTTTGTAAACCAGCCCTCTCTCATCTCCAGCTGGGGCAGTTTCTGCAGCTTCATGCAGCCACCTCCGCAGTGAGGGTGGGTGCACCCTAGAGCAGGAGTGGGCAGGGGGATGCTGAGCCCTGGGGAAGGGAC
>NW_009198835.1:0-283 GCF_000690835.1 Fulmarus glacialis | reverse complement strand
GTAGGTCAGAGCACCCCATGCCCCCTCTCAGCCCCACTGGGGACCGGAATGGGGACCGGAAGGGCTGGCTAGAGACTTCATCCAGGTTAAGTGGCCACCAGCTACAGAGGGGCTGCTGTGGACAGGCCTGGGTGGCACTGGGATCACAGCGGGATGGCCAAGGTCACCGGGAAGAGCCACCAGCGATTGCCATGGAAACACTCCACGTTTGGTTCTGGAGATCAGTGCGGTTTTCTCAGCCCTTTCCCCTCTGCGCTTCAGCTGCGGCTCTGCCAAGCAAGGG
>NW_009198834.1:24556-29736 GCF_000690835.1 Fulmarus glacialis | reverse complement strand
TTGGCTGCCTGCAGGGTTAAACCACGACAAGAGGCCACACAACAAATTATTTCCTTTGCAGCACTGGGGTATGGGGTCTTGCCTTCCCCTCTCTAGCTTTTCTACACCTCTTGGTAGCATAGCTTAAGTTTGTGTAGTGACCTAGAACTAAGTAATTACTGTGCATAAAAGTACATAGATAAAATACTAGTAAGTGTGCCATGTAGTAATTATACCACTTTAAAGATTACCCATCTAAATCAATTTGATATGTGATGTCTTTTAATGCTTTTCACTAGTTTTGCATTATAAAGAATGGTAAATAACTGCTTGGTCTTTCCATGTCATCTGCTATTTTTTATGCTTTCCTGTGTCCCTCCCCTTTATTTGTTCCTGCTGGAAATGAAGTGTTTAAATCAGCGTAGTGCCCTTGATTCCTTTTAATCCTTTTGCTGGTATCTCTCTCTCTCTCTCCTGTTTTTCCCACTTTGCCTTTTTTAGGGTGCGGATCTTAAGTTTTACCCCTTTTTAGTATGATTTAACTATATTCCTTCTCTACTAATTTTTTTCTAAGCTATTATTTTTCTAGCTCCCAAATTGTCTGACATTATGGCTGAACTACCTTTTTTTTTCCAACCTGACATTGTTTACTTTAGAAATATCTTAGAGAAGGTACAGCTGACTGTTACGACTTGAAATGGAATTGCATCTGTTCTGTTAACTCTTGTATAATTTAATAATTTTTCCCCCTTTTTTAAAAAACAAAAACAACTGGGGGAAAAAAAAAATCAATTGAAATGCAGTTCAACAAATGAAAGTAACAATTAATGTTGGCCTTCAAAGTGAAGCAGGGGGAGTTAGTGCTGGTATTCCCTCCAGAGCCCCAATGCTATTTTTCTTGCTTTGATAATACCAACAAAGTGGAAGCAGCTTGGGCAGATTTGTGTGGGGAGGTGTAAAAGTTGTGGGAGTGTGGAAATAGCAAAATAAATTTATCTTCATCCCACTACAGTGTGTCATTGCAGCTGTTTATTTCAGTAGTTGTTCCACATAAAATACCGAAGCAGAGCCAGCTTCTCCGCTACCTCAAACTGGCTGCAGATATGTGGGTATTTTCAGGTAATGGGCCAGTAAGCAACAACAGGCTGAATGCTGCCTGCGTGGCCACATGTGCCTTGGGCTAGATGCAGGTCCTGCTTCTTCACCAGTTGGCAAAAAAACACTGCCAGGAACCGTGCCCGTCAACAGGAAAAAACATGAAGCCCTCTGAGGAGGAGCTTGAGGTTGGAGGATGTTCTTGCCTCACAGATTTGGAAACCAGCATCCTGTAATTTTTTTTTCCCGTGTCCCCATTTCTGAGGGGGAGCAGTGGGACAAATGCTCAAAAGGACTCCCCTGTTTCTCAGGTACCTTCTGCCTCTCACCGGGAAAGTGCCGTAGTGCCTCACCTCTTTAAAAACAAGAGGTGACTCTAGGAGTGTTGCTGCTGCTATTGACTGTACGTAGGGTGAGCTCCAACACCACCCCGCTGAGCCAGCATCCCTGCCTTTGCAGGGCTGTGTGTTTTGGCTCTGATATAAATTAAAGCCATTAGCTCTTCCCCAGGCCTCCTATGGCACCCGTGAGTTGTTGCATTGGAAAGCGACCTCACCATCTGCTCCCAACTTCTCATCCTACCTGGCCAGGGACAAACTTTTAGCTGAGCTGTGACTCTGAGTAGAAAGGGGAGAAGAGACTTTGGACAATTAAAAGCAGATTTTTTGGTATTTATTAAAATAGAGTAACTATCAAATTTAAATAGAAAAATAGCTGTTGCAAATACAAATTTTTTCTGAAGTTCAGCTGCTGCTAAATGAGATTCTGGTGTTCCTATACTTAGAAATGCTTAACATAAATTATGACCTAATTAACATTTGCATGGTAATCTAGACTTCTTACAGCTTATTCTGCTAATTAACACATGACAAATGATCAAGAATTAATATTTCATTGAAACATAACTTGTCCAAGAAAGCCCATTAATGTTGTAGAGAACATTTCATTCCCTTATAATTTTATATGTGAAAAGTGTTCTGTTACAGTTAAGACTATTATATAATTTTTGTTATTAAAATTATTTGTTGTCAGAAAAATTACCATAATAAGGATGACTGTAGTATTTTAAATTTTTCTCAGGTCTACTTAAAAATAAATGAATACATGTCCTGACATGATCAACTGGGCTAATTAGGGTTTGGGGTAGTTGGGATTCTTCTGTAATACCCCACTGGACTTCAAACAGTCAGCTTCAAACAGGTTGAAACAAACACAAAACCCACGTGCTGCTCTTCTGTTCTTGTTCATTTGTAACGTGATAGTACCAAAGGGTAATATCCGTTCTGCGTAACGCAGTGTTATGAGCGGATCTGCAGCTTAGCTCCAAGCAGGCCAATATCAGCACAGAGCACAGCATAGTGGCACGCAGAGATACCAGCTTGGGCCCTCAGCTGCTGTTGCCGCATTCGCTCTGCGTTTCATGTTTTCCCCCTTTTAATGGTGCAAAACATCCTCGTGCTTATCGCTGCCGCAGCGGGGCCAGCCTTCCAGCACCCTCAGCGGGACCCAGCTCCTTGTCCTCACCTTTCCTGGGGAGATGGGTCGCCTCTCTGCAGGATATGGAGGTCTGAGCACCCACTTAGAGTTTCTCATCTTAAATGGATGGCTAAAACAGAGAGCTTACTCTTCAGAAAAAATAGTTTCTTTAAATCCGCAGGAAAAGGAAAAGAGCCTGAAGATTTCAGTAAATGTGTATAGGCTAAGGATAATTAACACTTAAATAAAAATTAACTGCTAACTCATATAACCAAGAAACCGAAGTTTTAAATCAAGGTTGTAATTAGGGTTACACGATCAATGCAGCACAAAAATCCAGTGAGCTAGTTCCTTGAGTTCACAGTGATTAAGTACTGGCTATTCTTGCCGTGTTTTTTCAAGCAGTTCTATTTCTGAGCACTGCTTACCCAAAATTTGAATACAGATGTGTTGTCTTGGGCTGAAAAAGGAAGTTTGATTATCCTTAAAAAACCAAAAATTAAAAATAATCAAATGATAAAAGGTTATTTTCTTCTGCTTGTGTTCCTATGCAAATAATACCACTTAAAGCAATAGGTATCCTTTTGCAGGAATGTAAGTCTCATCTTCATTGTTTGGTCATCAGACACATCTCTACAGACACTACTTGCTCCATTTCTTTTAGATAATATATCATCATTTGTTCACTAAGCAATAAATCCTTAGTGATTAATCAGTCAAAATGCCTATTGGTTTCAGAAGGAATCTCAGCTGCTTGCAAAATACAGGATCCGCTCTCTAAGGAAAGAGCAGAAAACATGCACATATTAGACTAACATTTGTTTTGTTTTAAAGTCAAATTAATTTTGCCTTGCCTGAAGCTGAGAAGGAATTTAATCATATATATAGAGTCTGTAATAAATCCTGCTTGACATATGGTATTTCCCTATGAGCTTCCAAGAAGGAGGGGGACGCAGCAGATACGTTGTTCAGGGACAAAGGCCTGGTATTTCTCGAGCACCAGTTGAACTCCAACATTTTGTATTTGCTTTTGTACTCTAGTTGTGTGTGTTTTTCTTGGAAAGAGCTCAGAACTCAATTTTGTTGCACATGGCTGCTTGGCTCTAATCTCAGATGCAGGCGTAATGCAGAAACATGTATCTGAAAAATCTGCTTCATAAATTGTCAGACAGCTCTTGTCCAATGTATAAGGTCAATGTCTAAGGTTTGAGCTTTATCATTTTATAATAACTTGAATACTTAACTAATTATAAATTACCCATAACATTTTTAATTCAAGCCAGAGCTGTAAAGGTATTTGGGTCTATATGTTATCAGTTCTGAGGTTATGAATATCTATCTTACAGTTCAACATGCCCAAATGTCTTCAAATTAAGAGTGAATTTCTCAGAACTATGATCATGAGGAATCGTGACTGTTCAGGCTGGGGAGTCTGTTCCCCCCCACCACCACCAAATGAAAAACGCAGTGCAATAATACAGGGGGCTTTGGACAAACAGGGAATGACTAGGTTTGTATCTGAATGGTGGCATTATGTAGCATATCATCTCGACTGTCAAATAAGTACTGAAACGCTGAGAATTGTCGTGCAGTCATTCTCCCATTGCTTTCTTGGAAGAGGCCTTAGTGAGTACTGGGTGTAACCCGTTGTGTAATTAACCGTTATTGTGTCTTAGCAGAGTCGTATCTTTGAATTTCTTGTAAGGGTAACTGTTAGAAGAGTTTCCTTTGTCCAGAGATGGGAGTGCAGATAGAAATTGGTAATATTGATCTGCCAACAGTGATATATTTTACAGCTGAGCCTGAAGCATATCATCCCTTTGAAGCTGGCTTTCTTGTTTAACTATTTTTCCTTTGTTCTAGTTTTTTTAATGTTCTGTCATTGATGCCCACAATGCTAAGAGAACTGAATGAAAAGTCCTTCAGAAATCTAGCAGTTCATGCCTGTTTACATTCTTGTGTTCTACATTAGATACATAAATACATTTGACCCTGAAAAAAGGCTTCCTTTAAGGCTTTTGATTCATTGTGACATGTTACGTGTGTCCGCATTATGCAGGTGGCATCATGGCATTTGCCCTCTACCATACAGCTGGAGGAGAAAAGTAGTAACACAAAATTTCATGTCAATCACTTCAACTGTAGGTGGCCTTTCAGTGCTCCCAAAAGCCTGATGTGCATAATTTCCCCCCCCCGCCCCCAACTTCATAGGAAACCATAGAAGGTTTCTAGTACAGGACTTGTTTTTAATTCAAAATATAATACCACATATTGTTTTTCTATGTTTTCTTCAACTAATAAAGAAACTGACTCTTTTGAGTTTGGAGAATCTTTGCGTCTACTCTAAAACTACAGATTTGCTATTGTTTTTTCAGGAGAATGCTGAATTTCTGTTTCTTTGAAATCCCAAGGTCCTCTTGGGATCTTGAATTTGTAACAGTCTCTGAACTGTCATGATTTGCAGACTTAAATGATATTTTAGTGTTTCCCAAGAAGGAGTGGCACCTGCGGCAGGATACAGCTGGGGTGGGCCACCCTTCGGAGCTCCAGGCTGCCCTGGGTGCAGCAGCCTGTCAATGTTGCTGATGTTCCAAAGGCCCATAATGTTCCATATTCAGATGCTGTGTTTT
>NW_009198834.1:23891-24522 GCF_000690835.1 Fulmarus glacialis | reverse complement strand
TGTAATTGAAGCAACCTGATTCCTGCAATGGAGTGACATTGAAAGCCAGTGGCTCATTTTTATAAAGAAGTTTTCTTTTAATTCATAACAAAACATCTTGAATTTCTTTGATCTATGACAAAAGGTCAAAAGTTTGAGATGCAGGAGATACTGCACATCGCCCATGGATCTGGGTATGGCAGAAATGTCAGTCAGGCTCCTGACTGTTTTGCAGTAAGAGCGATTTCATGTCTCCCGTGGTCCTACATCCTCCGAATGTAGAGCTCTCTTGTGTCCTTCAGCTTCTTTAATTTGAACTTCTGAAGGGTGACTGTAACTTGGCCTACTGACTGAAATGAATCGTGAATAATTAACTCTTGGCTTATATGGTTATTTTGAATCAAACAGTCTCTGATTCATATAGGTTGCTCAGCTTTTTTATTCCAGAGTTTGGGATTGACACAATTTTATTTCTTTTACATAACAAACAGCAATCTCTTGTCTCTGCCTTTTGTTATATCCTAGCTCAATTAGACCTGCAGATAAAACCACACCCCGAACTCCTTCAGAAAAGGCTTTACTTCTTTCCAGTTGTTTGAAGCAAAACCTGTTTGCAAATAAACAGTGAGTTACTAGCTGTGTTCTTTAAGAA
>NW_009198834.1:23332-23860 GCF_000690835.1 Fulmarus glacialis | reverse complement strand
TTCCAATTTGGCTGTCTAAATGCAATTAAATGCTGATAGGTTTGCCATAACAAACTGCTAAATTGTCACTGTCATCTCCAGAAAGAGACGCCTCAAGTTATTGAGGGCACTGTTCATTTCCTCCTCGCAGATAAGGGATCTGTCCGGCTGTCAAGTGTCAGTCGTCGTCAGGCGATGCTGCTATGTGCCTGGACTTCAGAGCGCGCAGCGCGGTTAGTGCTTGGGTGGCATTTTTACTTATTCTTTGGCTTGGGTTTGCCACTTTGGGGGTGCATTTGCATTTTCAGCCTCCCAAAGAATGACTTCACACTGTTCATTTCCTCCTCGCAGATAAGGGATCTGTCCGGCTGTCAAGTGTCAGTCGTCGTCAGGCGATGCTGCTATGTGCCTGGACTTCAGAGCGCGCAGCGCGGTTAGTGCTTGGGTGGCATTTTTACTTATTCTTTGGCTTGGGTTTGCCACTTTGGGGGTGCATTTGCATTTTCAGCCTCCCAAAGAATGACTTCAAGTTCTAACCGGCCGGGGGGA
>NW_009198834.1:13349-23320 GCF_000690835.1 Fulmarus glacialis | reverse complement strand
AAAGAGCAGAGTGGGAGCAGTCATTTAAATGGGTAGAAATTTGGGTTGGGATATTTTTGTGAGACAGGGCACAGCTCGGTTCCCTGGCTGTGGTGAAGGAACAAGCTGTGGTTTTATCATTTTGGGTCTGGCTGCATGAACTGGCAATCACAAGGTTGTTTTGTTTCCTCCACTCAAACTCGTGCTTTGTTCTGGATATCTCTGTTTACACAGACCATCGCAGTCACGGCAAAGGTTAAACTGAGGGAGAGAAAAAAGTGTCTTTTTTGTTGAGTTAGCAGTGAATTCGTCATGGGATAGTCTTTTCTTGCTGAGAATAGAGGCCCTACTATTTGAATTTGGTCTGTCTCTAGTATTGAACCCTATTACTCATTTTACCTTTTTGCTTCTCGTTTCCCTTTTGAAATGGGAAGAGCCCGCCAGAGGCTGTTTTCAGTATTAATTAGTTGGCATAATTTGAGGTGCTGAAGAAACTCATGATAGTTCAGACACTTTATTTTGGGCTGCTGCCTCTCTTATTGATTGATGTTGCTTTTTCCTCACATACTAATTTAGTGGGGGGAAAAAACCATCCCTTTTTCAGTTTGATGTTAGGCTAACTCTTCTTTCTGTCTTCTCCCATCTAAAGCATCTGGAGCTCATGGAAGCAGTTGCCCGTGTGCCAGGCCACTACCAAGCGAAAGTGGCTGTGCCCTGATGCACATGTACATTTCTTTCTGATGCGTTTAGCTATATTGATGTTGGAAGGCAATATTTTGGCCATTGGAGCTGGTATTTACATTTAGAGCTGAACTGTTGGTTTGCTGCTTGGTTTGGAGATGTGAGGTTGTCTGTCCATAGACCCAGCACGAGTGTCGGAGAGCCCTTCGGCTTGTAACGAACACGAAGGGATTGCTTCGCAGTGAGTCATCCAGTCATATAATCAAAATGTTTATAGCGTCTGTGTCTTGGCAAGGCCGTCTGCGGTGCCCCAAACACAAATTCCATCGAACAGATTGTTACAGAGCAGCCATGTGTATTAACTCTATTTATCAGATAATTAATTTTGGTAGCAGAGAGAAGGGATGACCATAATTTACAATGCAATTCAGGGCCACGTGGAAGAAAGAACAATGCTGTAGTATTGTGGGCTGCAAACAGGAATTTTAAGTATGCCTTAATATCTCAGTGAATATACGAAATGCATTAGGTAACTTTCTAACCAGAAGGTTGCCCTTAGGGGAGTCCAGTTTATGTCCTGCTTCTGTCAGGGCAGGACTAACTTCCTTTTGCGAGTGTGTCTTTGCTAAAGGGTGGGGGTTTTTTGTTTGGTTTGTGTTTGGTGGGTTTGGGGTTTTTTTGTTTGTTTTTTGCTTGGGATTTTTTTAGCATTTTAGTATTGCATAATCCTCAAAAAGAGATATTACTGGTTCTCTGGCAGTAGTCATATTTTAATGTTTTTAAACAATATGATGTTTATAGGCCAGCAAAAGATTTGAAAATTATTTTAAGCCACAAATCCTGATTAGACTAGGTGGTGTGGAATTAAATTGTCCTAGACAGGGCCTGAACCCTATAAATGTATAATCCGCCCCAGTGCTATTTCCTTAATGCATTTTGTTGCCGAATGCCCTACTAGGGCCTGCTGGATGACTTTACCTCTGTTTCCCAGCTCCTTGCCAGGAGAGAAGGAGCAGACATCATCTGTGTCTTCTCCAGAGCATATGGAGCGCTTCTGCCTTCTACCCCTTACCAGCAGCCCGGGTCCGAGGCACACGGGCAGGAAGCGCGTTTATTCTGGCTCTCGCTTTATTCCCTTAGTATCGTCAGACTGAGTCCTCCCATTTGACAAACTGTGTACAACATGCAAAGCTTCATCTAATTTTTCATCATTGGGGTGACTTCTGTTTATCAATAGCTCAATAATTATTGATATTACATTTCCTAGAGAGCAGGTAACATATTTTAAAATTTATTCTCCCTCCTTGCAGTTTTCCTCCATTTTCCACAGTATCTAGCTAGAGGGGAGAAAACCAAAATGAGCATTCAGTTTTATTTTCCAGTTCAGGATCCCTTTCGTTCCTGCAAGCACTAGATAAATGGCTCGTTTTACCTCATCACCAAGTGAAATGTTCTTGCTCGGTTTTTTCGCTGTTACAACGTGTTTGGTGTTGTTCCATTTGCAGCGTTTGTAACAAGTTCCAGTCTCATGACCTTCCGCGATCCGCCCGGCAATGCCTGCAAGGAGTGCATTATTATAGCAGAAGAGGGAATGGGCAAAATATCCTTTGTTGCTGCACAACTCTTTTCAGAACTGCCAGTACCTTTGGAATGTACTGCATTGTTAGTTTGCCTTTTATTTTATCTTGGGTAGCTACGATCGGTTGTGCTGACTGTTGTGAACAGCCGAGATGAGGCAAGGCTTACACTGGTCGGTGTTTTAGCAGTGAGAACTTGACTGTGCTTTAAGACGCGTCCTGGGAAGGAGCAGCCTAGTGGGATGCCCTGGGCTGGGAGGTGCTGGCTCAGGCTCACGCAGCGTCCCAGCTGGCTCTTGCCCCTTCCCCTCCGTGGATGGTGTGTGAGTGTCTGCAGCGACTGTCTTCCAACAGAGTATCAGGACTTGAGCTGGTTAAAATGTGGGATTTTCATTTTTTTTATTCGAAATTGCTTTTGGTTTCCCATTTTTTATATTCTATTTATTAATTTTGCAATATTTTTCTATGAGTGAGTAGTGGTGCAATATTTCAATTCATCTTTCATGTTGTATCTTCTTTCATGTTGTTTTGAAAATCATTATTGCCTCGCATTGATCAAATCACGGTACCCTTTATCTAGAGCAAAGTGTCTACTTTGAGATGCAATGAAGGGTAAGTTTGACGCTTGACAAAAATCATACATTAAGGCATGTAAATAGTAAAGTAGTGTAGGATGTTACTACTATCATGTTGGAAAATGCGAGAATAATAAGAACCATGTAAACTGTAAAATATATGACATTATTTTAATACTCACCTTCCAAAAATATCCCTAAATTTAATTTTAAAAAATAACCTAATTGAATACATTATATTCTACAATACCTTTGTTGAAGTTTGTATTGAAGACAACAGAATTTGTAGAAAAATTTCAATTTTTTTACAAAGACCAGCACTTGGATCCAGGACCTTACAAGCAAACATCATAAGGGGAAAAAGGCGCTTCATGACACCCAGGTCCTTACCAGAAACTCCAGAAGATTGGTGCTAAACACATTTTTTTATTCTTGCTAGCTCTTTTTCAATCAGCCTCTATTGTGGGAGAGAGGGAAGGAAGAGCTATTCTTTCCTAAAGCCCTTTCATGATCTGAAATCCAAGACACAAGGAAGTCTTTATATACTAGAGAAGTGGGTGGTAGATGTCAACCTAAATAGATTAGATGAATTATTAATGTGCATATTTTTGAGATTGATAATAATTGGTTGAAGACGACAAATTTGTTTTCCTAAGTAATGTGCCTCCAGACACAGCACCAAATTGAGGGTCCAGGCTGGGCCCCCTCAGTTTGGAGGGAAGAAGATTGAGGGGGACATGGACGTGCCTTACCAAATCACGAGGGCACGAGAAACAGCCAGTGTGGAGCTGTTCACCACATCCTTAAAAATTAGAGCTATGGGCACCCAGTGAACGAGCAGAAAACTGATTTTAAATGGTTTGTCTCCTTGAAAGTCCCCAGTTCAGGGCTGTAGGTGCTGGGGTAGGACAAGGGGATGGGATGGCACAAAGTGGCAGAGGCTCACATGCTGCTCCTACAGGGCAATTCCTATGCTAAAATGTCATCTCAAAAAAGTCCTCAGCCTTTCCTTATTTTCCTGCCTTTGCCATATGTTTTGGGAAGGGAGATGGGCATATGAATTTGAGCTGGGAGAGAGGGTGCTTTGGCTGTTTTCTCAAGTCCTAGGAAAGTACTATTGTAATGATAATGGGGAGGAAAAAAATCCCAGTTTTCCAACTCTTCTTGTTTTCTCCCTTGCAAACAACCGCACAGACTCAGCTCTGGTCATCACCAGAAGCCAGGCTGCTGCTTTTGAAGAACTGAATGAAATGTCAATGATACGGACTAATACTTTTGAGATTAGTTTGCAATGTGGTTAGCTTGTTTCCAGAGCCACTTGATCTCAGATTATCCAATATAAAAGATTAATCTTCTGCTTAGTGTTCAGTTCCTTTTGGTATCCTATGTCCAAGCTTTCTGCAAGATATGCAGCTTTTTAGGGTGTGATACTAGCATGGCAAATGTGTGCATAATGTATTAAACCTATTCATAAACAAATACTGGATGATATTTACCACCATTTGTTTGTAGCCAAGCCAGTCTTTTCAACTCAATTTATATTGATTTTTCAGCCTGACTTCCACCTTTCCCATCAGGTTTTTTTTTTTTTTTGAACCATTGACATTAATTTTGTCCTTTGGAGCTGTAAGAATGACCAAAGTGATGCTATTAGGTTGCTCTTTGGGAAGCTGATGATGACAGTGGCAGCTTTCATTTCAGATCCCCAGGAATCTTCAAGTGTGTGACTGATACTCCCATATTATTTTCATCTCTCAGGACTATTCAAAAAAAAAAAAAAAAGAGCAGTTAATCCAAAAACTCTATCACCCCCAAAATGAGAAAAGTGTACAATGGAGGTGTGTTGGTAGAGCAGACACTTCTGCTGCCTTTTGGAGCTGCTTATTTTAAATGACATAGAAACCACAGCTTTATGCTCTGATCAGAAACACAGATGTTAGAATTTAATGTGATTGAACACTATCCCACTTGTAGGGTTGTCAGGAATTTTATCTGCAGCCTGCAGAATGAGAAGGGTCTCCTTGACAAGATATCCCCTAAATCCCAAGTTTAGAATCCCCCTAAACCGTCTTAGAGGTGGGATTCTCCGATGTTTGTACACATTTTCCAGTTTGGCACTTGTGGCTTTAAGAACCATATGAAATATTTGTGTTGTGCAAATGGCGCTGCTTAGTTACTATTGGATACCTGTTGTGGTACAAGGCTTGAATCAGAATTACACAGAGTCTGAATCACGAGATGCAAAATGAATCCTTGAAAACAACCCCATTTTGTTCAAAGAAGCCGATCCTTTAGTTTGAGGCTGAAGGAAATTCCTAATTCTGTCCATTTCCAGAGGGATTGTGCTTTTGTCTGGATGTGCTGTACCAGGAGAGTTGAATGCTTGGCAACATGTTTTGTGAGAATAGTAAAAACGCATCTTGGTTGGTGTATTACTTTTTTTTTGAAGAGCGGGTCGAAAGGAGCATCCTGCCGGCTTTTAGCTGAGTCTCTCACAATGTGGTTATCAGTTAACTGATGAAGAACTACACTCTGCAAGATGCAAGATATTTTTTATGAAGGGGTGATTACCTTCATTTTCCCCTGGGAGCTGAAAATGCTGAAAATGTTACGTTCAATGCTTTACAGGACTGGCTCTAAAGGTGACATAAGTACATTAGGGTTAATTTTAGTGGTAAAGACCCATGGAGAGGGGCTAAAAATCATGACACTGAGATGATAATCTCAGCCCTGCAGCTGTCCTTCAGCATCTGCTTAACTTCTTGGTCTTCTGTGGAAACTGGAAACAGGGCCACAGTTAGACACAATAGGTACCTAAAGATGCAGAAAGATGCTACCAAAAATCTCCCTGAATGTGTATCCCTATTAGTAAATGTTTTACTGTTGCAAATCTGTCCCTTGAGTTGTGGCTCTTTCCTGAGCCTTTCCAAGCCCTGTCTAAAATAATCTGATTTTGTGGTGGTGTTTTGAGTTAAATTTCTGAGTTGTTTTTTCTCTTTGGAAGGTTTGTTTTGTTTTTAATACTGTGAATTATTTCCTGCCAATCCTGAGGTGATTTTTTTTTTTTTGGAGCCTTGCAAGATTGATGGGCATGTTGTCATTGGATAGGTATGTACAACTGTCAGTGCCACTTGCTCATTCAGAGATGAAGAGACCTTTAATAATGATAAATGGTTAATAATATCAGTTTTTAATGTCTACTACCTGGAATTAAAAAAATCTCATGAAAGCTTTTACATGCTTTCAAATTGTGGTCGTTTAGTGCCTTTGTAGTTTTACGTGCTGGAAATCTAGCAACTGTCCCCTTTGTGCCTGTTAGGTACAGAACCACAGTTGTCTGACTTCGAAGACATTAGTCAGAATGAAACTGCAAAGATATTGCTAGAGCTCTCCTAAGCATTTGCTTGAAGAATTATTTTCATTTATATTACTTGGTGATTCTAATCTTTGTTTCAATTACAGTAACATGTTGATAATATGATACCTGGGTATGGATATAAACCAAAATGTATGTATATATAAATTTAATAGGTAGATCTACCTCTTTATCTGATGTAGAACTATTTCTGTGGGTATTAGTTGTATATACAAAGTAATACTCCTGCATAATTTGCAAGACCAATTAATGTATGGTATTACAATGCCCACCTTTGGTCACCTTCTCTACAGTCTGTTCACAAACTTGTTTGTTGTGGAATAATAGTCTGGATAGTCTGAGCTGGATAGTCTCAGCCTTTTTTACCCGAGTTGCCATATTTAAGTCAAGCTACCCTGGAAAAGCTCTCTGGTATCTCTGTCGGTGTGGAACAGCGGGCGGAATCAGTCTGACCAGAAGTGTCAGAGATCGGTTGCTTCTGGATTCACTCTTGGATCTGTCGGAGGGCTGAGGTGCAGCCTGCAGGGGCCCTGCTGGATTAGCAGATGGAAAGGGGCTCCCTCTTCCCAGAATGAGAAGTCGTTACGTCAGGCCCCAGGGAGTCGTATCTTACCCAGCCTAAAATAAACCACTGGTGTATGGGAAGTTTCGTGCAAAATCGTTTTGTGGAGTCTTTCAGAAGGGTGTCAATGTATCTCTGGTACTAAATTACAGCAGGTATTTAGTTGAAGCAAAAGAGGAAATTACCACAGTTAACTTTAAACACTCCAAAATTTTTTTCATTTTCAAGTATATTGCTTGTAGTAGTATGGATTCAGATACTCTAAGGAGTTTGCAGACATTTCTTTATGCTGACCTTTATAAGTTCCTTGGGAGTTTACTATCTGCAATGGAGACATCCCCAACGAGTGCCAATTAAATATTTATACCACAACATAATATTGCACAGATACAGTGGTCACCATTAACATTTCAGAATTTGTTTACAGATGCTGCATTCTCACCACAGTTATTTGCTGATTCAGGCATATGCGCAAATGGTATCTCAAATAATTCTAACTGTTGGAGGAAATACTAAATTTTTAATGGTGAGCACTGTATATACATGTGGCGTGTATTGTTATTCTTAAATAATTGGGACCAAAAGCCCCAGCTGAGGATAGCAATCCATTGTACAAACTTGTGTAAGAATCTGGCCAAATATCATTGCAATAGAAGAGAGCTGCCATTCAGAAGACCTTCAAAGATTGTTGGGTTAATGAAGGTATCTGCTAATTGAAGGTAAACTGAGGGCATTCACTCACAGATTGTGTTAGAATGTAAGATGTGAATTTAGGTAACAGCAGAGTTTCTCCAGTCATGTTAAAATAGAAATAACGCAAGGTGGAAAAAGTTATTTTAAAGCTAGTAAGTGATGTGTCCTTATATAGTTTCTTCTCACTTTGGATTCAGAGTTAAATGCAGTTTACAGTCCAGTGCTTGTAGTGGAAATGATGTTTCTTTTAAGTTGCAGTGATTCCTGTGCTTAAAGGGTACAGCATAATAAAACACAACTTCTCTTTGAAATGTCTCTTGTCAAAACTAAACACTTCAGAAATTTTCGAACAAACATCAGATGAACTTGCTGTAATTGGCACTAGTGTGTTGAATATAAAGTATGTTACTCTTGTAGGATTTGTTTCACTCTACATTCATTTCAAGATACTGGGTTATTCTGCACATTGAAAATGTTTTGTGGCAAGAAAAATAAGTGATGCGTGTACGTGACTAGTGGCAAAAATTAAAATGTGCTAGTAAGTGTGCATTCATTGTACTACTATGTAAACTTTATTCTGGTTGGATAGACTCAATTCACGCATGTTTTGCTGAGCATGATCAGATTCAAGATTTTGACTATTTCCCGTCATGTATTCTGGCCAATGGAGAGATCATATCCAGCCTAGTGATGAGTAAGTTACGAATATAGAGGTCTCATCTATTTTGACTGTGTTTTAGTCCTCCCCCCAGATTTCTCAACAACACGGGCATGGGATCACTCACAGTATCTCCTCCTGAGTTTCTCCTTGGTCGATGGGACTGCCTCCATCTCTTACTGTTGCGAGATGCTGTAAAGGTAAATGCCTGAAATGTTTTGAGATGCTCCCATACTGTGGGAACAAGAAACCGTGCGTATATCCTGTCCATATGTCTACCTGCAAAGATACATGCCAGTTCAGTGCTAAGACGAAATTGCCTTTGGCTTACTAATTTATGTAGTAGCTGCTATTACCTCTGGCTATGTGGCTTCCAGGTGGGAGCTGGGCCACAGGTGGAAGAGCTCAGGTCCATCAATGCTGCCTGGACAGGTATGCCCTTAGGTGGGCAGAGGGTATTGCAAGATGTGGCTGAGAAAGGGCGAAAAAAATCATAGCTGAAAGAAAAGCAAAATAAATCAAACCAACACATAGAGAAGTGAAACAAAGACATAGCACCCTAGAGGCAAGGACATAAGAAGTGAAATTAAATTAAACTGCTGTAAAGTATTACACCTGGAATATCCCTGCTATCTAGTCAAAGAAAGAAGCAGGGCTTCAAGGAAGGCCAGTACTGATATTGAAAAGGAGAAACAAAAAGAAAAACCCTGTCTCCTGAAAAGGAGAGGCATGGCATGAACACCTTCAAATATTTCCCTTGCTGTAACTCAGGGGTAAGACCATCAGTCCCTTCAGAATATAATTCAGAAGACTTTTTTTTTTCTTTCTTGTCTGAGAGGGGATGGAGGGAAATACTTGGGAGCAATGTAGTAAATAAAATTAGTGCTATGTACTGAAAAGCGAAATAGGGTTGTCTCTTGATTTTTGCTTCAGCTTGAAATCAAACTAAACTTCAAATGAATTCATACTTGGTGGTACAAGTCACCTCCCAGAAAAATTTGATAGGTATTGTTTTGGGGTGCGTGGTTTTTTGTTTGTTGGTTTTGGTTTGTTTTTTTTTAAGAGCTTACTAGCCAGGCCATGCAATGTATTTCTACAAAGAGGGTGGCCCAGTAGAAATCACTGGTTAAAAAGCCTTTGGCTGCACACAATCAGATTGACTTAACCAACACATCAGGAATTGGAAAATAATTTTGGTGGTTCATCTCGGTGGCCGTTGGTGGTTTTCTGCACCACAGCGATAACAAGCACGGAGGCTGCCAGGACACGGGCACTGTACATCAGCCACTGTACATCAACAGTGGTTTTCTCTTTGGTGCCTGATAAATCCCGATTCACTTCATAGGTTATGCAATGGGAGTGAAAATTCCCCTGTTGTGCAAAAGGCTGGGTTGTTTTGGTTTTTGTTTGGTTTTTTTCCTTGCAGAACTTTTTAGTGGAAAATAAACATAGGATCTGTGTCCTAAGTCTGCTCCAAATAGAGAGAATGGTTGTAGAATTAACCCATTTCAATATTGCTGGATAACATCTTTCCCAAATGATGCTTGTATTATCTTTTCACGAAGAAGCTCTGGCTCTGCGTGCTCACCTCTAGCTGGTCTTTTCTGTTCCCTCACCTGTGGCATTTGTAGCCCGCAGTGCCAGTCTTGCTTCAAAGAGCTGTTGAGGACAGGTACCTTCACGGAGGCAGGCAGAGACCTGGGATGGGGGGAGGATTCTTTCTGAATTGAAGATGCTTTGTGCATGACAGTGAAATTAAACTTTTTTTGAAAATAGACCCTTTCTAAAGGCACTGTAGGCCAGTTTCTAGATCCTTTTTCAGCCTTGCCACTGCTCTGTTCCCCGAGCAAGACCTGTTTTTTCACTCTTT
>NW_009198834.1:3444-13318 GCF_000690835.1 Fulmarus glacialis | reverse complement strand
TCTTTCCTCTGATATGCAGCGCAAACAGAGCATGCGGAAGCCACGTGCACTCCCTTTCCCAGCAGTCTCTCTCCTTAGGGACAGCCAAAAATATCAGTGTAAAGAAACGCTGCCCGTGTCGCTGAAGGTATGTCACAGGCCCTAGGAAAGATACAATCCCGGTAGCTGTGCATTTGCTGGCTTTACTCTAGCTGACGAGGGGAAGGCAGAGCATAAATTTCAGCGCTGCCTCTTCTGCTCCTGGTTATGCATTTTTACTGCTGACCTGCGTTACTGTGCTGCTGGGGTGAAAGCCGTGCTCTGTCCCGGGTGCAGAAAGGCACCTCGGGAGAACGGGGCTCTCTGTAAGAGCCAGACATGCTCAGGCTGAATGAATTTCACTCCTGTGCAATTAACTCGGTTCTCTGAGAATAATACAAATAATGTGCACTTACATTAAAAAGACCTCCTCCTGGCAGTGCTGTTTAGAAATATGTCAGCTTCTGAAATCAATGTCTTTGGAGAAACCTGCCTTTTCTGAGTTCTTTTCTTGCTAGAAGACAATATCAAAAGCTGGCATCTTAACCTCCTGCTAATTTGCTTCTAGTCAGTCAAATGAGTTTAGCTAAATTCTTTTTCCTAGTAACTGGCAGCATAAGTTAACATCTACCTTTTCTACCTACACAGAGCCAAAACCACACAAATGCTTTCTGACTAGCTACATGTACATTAACAATACAGCTTCTTAAATAATCTGTTATCTAGAAAGCAGTAAAATCTGTTGCCTGTAGAGTTTCAGAATATTTAGTTTAAAAAACTTTAGCAGTAGGCACCTGCGGTTACAAGCTTCTGGAAGTTTTGTTTCAATAAAAAGAGCAGTTTTTAGAAAAATTGCTGTGGAAAAGTGACACTTTCTTCAGCAGTTCTATTCCTAGGAGGTATTCTGGATCACCTCTGCTGAAGATGGTCACAAAATAAGTTTGTGCAGCTTAAAGTCAGACATGTCCTTTCCTGCACATCCATCAGGAATGGGGCAAAATGCTTCTTGCTTCTAATCACTCCAAATAAGCATGCCTGGAGCGGGCAGGATTACAGGGATATTAGGAAGGCAATCAATTTAATACTGGTGCTATGATAGAAGTCAAGCACTCAGGATGCCTTTCAGCTTAGAAGCTGAGTTTCTGGGGTTTGAATTTGGGAGGTTTCTCAGGCTGCTCCTACCTGGGAATCGCTGACTGGTGACGTGGAAGCCCAAAACAAGAGTAACTTCCATTTGTCAGAGCTTTGAAATGAGTTTGTTTGTCCTCTCTTTGCCTTTCTGGGTGTTTTAGAGGGCTAGGGAGAGGCAGATACACAGCAGAATAATTAGTTTGCGGTGCATAAAGCATTCACGTGGTGAAAGGAGGCAAATGAGTGCCTCAGGGAGGATGTGGGATGCTCCTGAATTAGCCTGACGTGAGTGATAAAGCTGACCCTGTCCTGGCATAGGGGTATTAAACATCCATTGTTGCGGAGAGATCAGGTAGTCATGCTGCAATTTGCTACAGTAAATCACCTGGTAAACGAGAAGCAAGCAGGTGAGCAGGATTTACACAGCGCTGCTATGTCATCCTTTTACGTGAATAGGCACTTAAGACGTTTGGTGCGGTTATGTCTTGTTCCCTTGGGAGGCCGGAGTAATTTTTTTTGTTGGGGTAGCGTAGTTCAGCTCTGAGGAGGTTTGTCTGTGCTCTTTATTTTACGGCGCGGCGAAAGCTGCTGATCTATGTTAGCCTGTCTTTGCTTGCAAGTGCTTGCTGTCGAGCTGCATGATACCTCTGTTTCCCCAGCAACTCCATTAATTCATTTAAATCTCTAAAAGTAACTTTTGCTGTCTACCTTAGGATAGGGAATTGTAGGGGAATTACAAAATCAATATACAAAACAAACCCAAGTTAAATTTAGAGAGACCTCTGCCAAAACAATGCATGTTTGTGTTCCTTATCTAAGAAAGATTTATTTTTTGCATTGTTCACTTTGTCCTTCCTACATCTATTCCTTTATCTATCATATCAAACGTAGGAAAAAATGCCGAAGCTACTGAGGAATGAGTTTATGCATGTATTTTGGTGTATGATGGATCCATGTTATTTTCTTCGTCTCGCTATTTCTTAAAAGTAGATCCCAGTTTGTGTAATATATAAACTGTATGGAACACTTATCTGGATATCTAGGAAGTACGGAGAATACTTTGAAGAGGTGAATTCTGTATGGCTGGACACAATGCTGGATGGAGATGCAATCCCAAAGTCCAGCCAGGATGATTTACCTAGTTACAACCATTACTTCAAGAAATAGGGATGTCTGTATCTCTTAGTGATTAACTAGAGGATAAAAATTGCAATGCAGGGAAACTGTGATATTTGGTGGATGCACAGCTAAGTGCTCTGCCTTTGGCTCTGGTTTAGCAAACATTGGCATTGAGATGAGAGGAGTTTCCCCCACAGTGCTGAACTCCCACAGTCTGCCCAGTTTGATTCCTTAGCACTCTAAATAAAACCCCCAGGACGCTGGCAGTGTCTTGAAATTTCTTTGGAACTCAGGAAAATATGAAAAATAATGGGAAATAATGGGCATTAGCCTGTAATTAATTGGCACAAACCCTTCAAAATCAAATCCTTTCCATTTCCAGACTGTGTGACAAAGCCTCCTGGGTTGCAAGAGCTCTTCCAGTCCAAACCTTCATGATGGCTCAACTAGAACCAGGCTCTGAAGGTGTGCGAGATGCCTTCTCGCGCTGAGCAGACCCCAGGCCTTGTGTTGTCCATATTTGCTTCCCAGACACTGGAGAGCGGTGGCCAGGGCACAGCCCATTGCTTCACACCCTGCCCCAGGGCAAGTGGCATTTGCAAACATTTCCAACATCAACCACAACTGCTCTGCATTGTACAGGCACTTCCAAGGAAAGCAGCGGAGGATAGGCTGAACTGGTCTCCCTGCCAGAGAAAGCTGGGCCGTGTTGTCTCTGCATCCCCTGTCTGCTTCTAGGAGATAAAAATTAAACTTGTATCAATCCTGAGAAAGTTGTGCACAAGCCTATTGCCCGTAGTCTGCACGGGGGCCAATTTCACCCTGCGTTTCTTCATAGCCCAAGGCTGTCAAGTCTGTGCTTTCCCTGAGCCAGGAGGATTCAAAGGAAAAAATAAGATAAAGAAAACAGCTTTGATTTTTATATTTTTCCTATCACCACCGAACAGCATATAATTAGCCTTTCTTTTACATATTAAAGCTAGCCTGATGATGCAATATCCATTATAACTCTAAAAGCTTAATCTTAAACAGAGCAAAAAAAAAAAACCCCAGAGGAGGATCGTATGCCTGGAAATTAGCATAGGGTTTTTTCCTCTTTAGTGGAATGCCTGAGTGCATGGATGCTGAGAGAATGTGACTTACGTAGAATGAGAACGAGTTGTTCTTCAGCCTCTTGATATAGTGCCTGGGATATCAAATCAAGTCCAAGCCCTGATTTGAAACTCCCTTGGAGGACCGATTTTTAATTGGATGTGAACTACTTTTAATGATGGAAGGATACCTCTTTTGGTGTTATATTTATGGGAAAAAATGAAAAAGCAATTTTATATGAGCAATAACGTACTCCAGGGCATGCAGTCGTAATCAAGTAGACATATTTCCTGACTGCTGGATTTACAGCTGAAGCATAGCATATAGAGTATATAGACTACATGTCGCATCTCACACAGGGCTCAGTCCTGTTTGTGCTGCTATTGGTATTTTATGCAGACAGCTTCCATCTCAGGACAGGAGTATTTTGCCATATTTATCCTAAGACCATCCTTGAATTTCCTCTCTTCGCTGCATGTGAAGAATGGATAACTGACTGGCCCTCAATTCTTTCCCCCTTTCATCAGACCCAAATTTTTAACATATAGACTGTGATGCACATTTCACCTTTGCATACTCTCATTACCTCCCTCGTTAGCACAGTGTGGAGGTCTTGGCACCATCCCACTGGGGAACGGGGTCAAGTGTTTGTGACTTATCCTGTGCAGCTCCTCTACTTAGTGGTTTTAACTATATAATGTTTTGGGTTAGCTTTTCTTCAGTGCCAAGGTACAAGCTGTTAGGAGATGCCACCTTCCATCCTGCACTGCCTTAGAGTGCAGGCAAAGGAATCTTTCTCCCCACCAGTTGTAATCAACATATAAAGTTTGTCAAATAACTCATGGGTAATTGTTGCTCTTTCTTAGAAATCATATTGTGCTGTTGGGCTTTTTTTTCCTCTTATTAACCAGCTGAAGAACGGCTTATACAAAACCAAGACTTAGAACCTCCCCTTTTTCATTGGTCGTGACAAGGATCAATTTGAATTGCAGAGCACTGCTTCTGAAAGGAAAAAAATAACACTTGGCCTTTGCCTTGTACTTCTTCCTTTATTCAGAAATCATCAACAAACAACCACTTGGCTATTTAAATAACCTTTCATTCTAATAACTTATTTATCTATCACAACCTCATTATTTAACGTTAACAGAAGTGTTTTGCTTTGCAAAACCTCAGTCCTCTTTCTACCCGTTGCTGCTGTTCTCTCTGGGAACCCTCATACCAGTTTTTTTTCTGTCTTTGTTTTTACAATATAAGCAAGTTTAATATTCTGCCCTATGCTTTCTGTGCCCTGGATGACCTCACAGAGTTGTTATAGAATAGCTAGGGCAGACTACATCTGTAATTTGCTTGTCAGTGATTTTCCTGTGAGGACAAGTCCTAGAACAATTATTTTTGAGCTAAAGGTCTTGGAAACTTCATTTGACTATCCAACAAGCAAAGATCTGATCTCAGGGTTGACTCCATGTCGTTCTTGCTATTCTCTACAGCTTTTTGTAGCTACACATCCACAACTGCACCTGAACACCTTTCAGTGTGTATTATGCAACATGTTTAATATCTGGTATGTATTTTTCTTCTCACCTGCTCCTTGGGAAGGGAAGTGTGAGCCGCAGTGTGCCTGGGTGGTTTTGTTTGGTTGGTTTATGCAATATGCACATTTCTCTGAGTTTGGCTCGAGTGAATGTTCTTGAAAAGGAGATGTTGAAGAGTCTGTAATTCCTGTTTCAGCCTGGGAAAGCTCAGCATCCCGCACACATGAGCCTAATGCTTCTTACAGCATTTTTTTCACCCCCCCAATGAAGTCCTGAAACATGGGTTTCAATCTACACGCACCATGCGCTGGCGTGTGCTGCAGGAACAATGAAGCTCCATTGTGTCGAGAGACCAGTGCTGTGCGTGCTAGTGCCTACTGGGTAGGCTCTCCAAATCATCACGGCCACGTCAGAGAAGCACTCTGTTGCTTATCCTGGTTATTTGGAGAAACTAGTTATAGTACCATGCTGATATAGGTATTTCACTGCTAGTCTAATTAGTTTGGTGGGCACTGGGCGCCATGGCTTCACACCCTAATTTAGGTGGTCAATTGGGGATTCAGGCTGTCCAAGAAGGACTTTGAACCTTTCTGGGGATATTGGTGTAGAAAACAGAAGATTAACCTGATTTACTTACAATGGAAGGTAAAGGGATTGTTGCAGCTCTCTGTCCTGGATGGGACAGAACAGGTCTTTCTCTGACCAGATCTTTCTGTCCAGAATGTTTGCACCAGGTGCAGACCTGACAAGGTAGGACCAGGCTGGGACTAGAGTCCTCATCTGCACCATTGAGGGGGACAGGGAGCAACCTTTGTGTGTGTAGACACTTGTAGCTTTGGATTTCTTCAGTCTTATAACCACCGTGAAACTTCTCTAGACAGGAGGACCCTTGAATCCTATTTCATCTTGGCCATAAAGGAAAACTTCTAACAAATTTCATTATTTCCTCACTGAGAGTTGAATAGACCTCATGTTAATTGCGACAAATTTTCCATTAGTATATGCTGTATCATTCTTTCATGTCAGTAATTCTTTGTTCAGTCTGCCTCACTGCAGGAATATATTAAGAATCCTTATAGCCCAGATTTAGACATGCTTAGGCATGATGATTTTTCATTTATTGTTGTAGAAAGAACATTGCAGAGCAAGCAGGAGGCTAACCATTTAACACCAAGTGTCTTATTAATCAGCTTTTGTTTATTTAATTTAATAAGCAGCTTTTGATAGCTGCAAGAGTCTGGTTGTATATTTAATTTAAGCAGCACTTACTGCTTGGGTCTTTGGAACATACGACTGCAGCCTTCCTGATACTTTGCTACTGTATGCTGGCCTTTAGATCTCAGAAAGTTTGTTTCAACTTTTTTTCTTTTGAAAATGCAAGAAGTGTTTTCTCCTTAAGGTGTCAGGGAGTTCACTTTCTTGGGCTGAAAGTTTTACACTGCTTTCTCTTTAATTTTGGGAGGCATGCATACATGCATAGGCATGCAAAACCAAGCGACTGCTTGCCTTTTGGCATCAAAACCCAGGGAAACAAGTGCTAGAAACTCTTGTCTTTGAATCCTGTCTGGTCCTTTGGGAAGTTATGGAACCTTCTTACCATCCTCCTCTCCCTCCTGAAAAAAATGAGCATTATCACATCTCTGCCTTGAATAGTCCTGAATTATTTCAAAAGCACTACTATATGAGATGAGGACCAGAATCCACCTCTGAGACCACTCTTACAGCCTTCTAGCTGCATCAGTCCATGGGTTTTCTCATACATTTGTTCTTCAGAGCCATTTAAAATGCTTCCCAACATGCAGCATGCTGCTTCCCTGCCCCTGGTGCTGTGAACCTTGTCTCCTTAGGGTTTTGGGGTCCAGGAGATGATTGTCACTCTGGTCCCACTCCTTAAAATTCCCTAGGACAGAAATCAGAGACCTGCAGGGTAACAGGGCTCTGGGAGGCCTTTCTCTAATTTCATTTGTATTTCACGTAATCATTACTTATTTATTAGGTAATGAATCTGGTTTTATTTTTCTGAACTAGAAGAATGCGCTGTGGTTTTGTATCTTCCATTAGTTCAACCACATCACATTAACAGGATGGGATTGCATGTACAGCCTGTAGCTCCAAGTGGCTTTGGGCATTCTTTTCATGGATCCAGTAGCTGAAGCTGGACCTTGCTGTATCTACGGAAAAGTCAAGAATTCTCCTTAATATCCAGTTCAACTTGATTCAATAAAATCTTGATAAATCGAGGACAAAATATTACTGAAATAAGTTTACATACATGTGAGTTCCAAGATATTCTTTTTCAAGCAAAAAAAGGATATAAAAAACCTTCTGTTACCCACGATAGTCATATTTATGCATTTTTGCAGCAGTAGATTGACATGGAGACCAAGTATTAAATTGACTTTATATATATGCTTAATTCTATTCACAGTGCTGTGGGCTATAATACTGTGTTTTTAAAGACTATTCAGGATTAAGTCTCTAACTTCACGACTCCTTGCATAAATTATTTAAATACTGTGGGGGTGGGCTGGGGAAGAGTGTTTCAGAAAAATGGTTAATTGTAATTGTCTTGGTGAAATATATATTGACAATATTAATGTTTAACTATTTGCTAAACCCTTTGAAAAATGGTACTCTCTGCTGCAATTGGCAGATCCTGATGCAATCTGAGAAATACAGAGATTGATACACGACTGTGGAGTGCTACATGTCCTTGGCTGTAGCCCTCATTACTGCAGCCCCCGTTATGCCATTCTGATACCTAAACAGGAAGGTGAGAGACAGTTATTCAGTGCTGAAAAGGAAAAAAAAAAACCAAACACCACCCTAAACCAACAACAAAAACAAAACGCCCAAAAACTGTTACACAATTTGTTATATTGGCTATTAAAAAAAACCTCACACCCAAAATTCCATGCTTGACAGAAAGTCAAGGGCATGCTCCAATTCGATTTTCAAAAGCAGGGTATACAATTAATTAACAAAGTAAGCTTTTAAACCCAATTTAAAAGGAAAGAGGGGAGAAGAGTTTTGAAGCACATAATTCAGTTCCTCTTTCAGTTTGTTCCTGTGCTTCCATTGATTTTTAGGGGCTATTGAGTAGTTCAGTTGTAGTCATTAGGATCCTAATTCTCTTAATTCACTAAATTGCTTGCTTGTGCCAGTTCTCAGTAATTCATTGTCCTAAAATAAAAAGAGAAAGAGCAAAGACTGACATCTGAATTGTTATTTTTCCTATTGTGGTACCTGGCAGAACAAGTAAAATCAGCATTTTACAACCTTTTCGTCTCTCTGCCCTACAATCGGAATGTAAGACATCTCTAGTAATGACGGAAATGTCTCATCTAAATGGGAGTGCTTAAGTGTCTGTTCCCACGATTTTTTTTATCCTTCCAGGAACAGGCATTCATATAGGATTCTTGGTACTCAGCTCCCTCTATTTCCAGATTTCCAAAGAAAAAGACCGCCGTGTGCTGGAGCAATGTAATGTTCCTTTATCCAATAACGGTGGGACTTTGACCCATGTTTCCAAATAGGGTCTGAAACAAGGATCTTAAACGCTGATGCGGGAGACTCAGCTTTTCACTGCAAGTGAAAAGGCCTGTTATGTGGAAGCAGTCATGGAAAGTTATTTTCATATGTCCATCAGCTACAAGAATGGGCCATCACTCAACTATTATGCTTGTAGGGCCTATGTGGACATATAAAACATATTTCTGCTGCAAATAATGTCAAAAGGTCCATAGGTTAATTATCTCTGAGCATTAAAGCTCCTTGGGGAGGCATAAGCACAAACCCAAGTGCTGCTGTGTGCCTTAGACACAGCAAGTACAGCAGTAACGTTTTCAGCACAGATAATGCTGAAGCTAGCCCACCGCCAAGCCTTGGGTACCTTGCCTTTCCCAAAAAACAAGTGGCTGTCTGCAAATTACCCTGAGATGGCTCTGCGCTCTAATGGAATAGCTGATATGCAGGAACATCAACAAGTGCTCTTTGACAGAAGAAAACCCTGATAAAAGATGTCAAAAATAGTCCCTGGGGAGGGGGGATAAACCAAAAGCTCAGGTTGGAGGAGGAGACAGCTTTGCACAGCCAAAGGCGACACCAAGCCCTCCGCATGGGATACGGGCAAGAACTGATCTTGAAAAGGACTAGGGCCCGTTATCCTTTAGTGACCTGAAGTGATGTCGGCACGAAGGAGCTATTAAAGGGCAGTGGAGGCAGAGGAAAGATACTCCTTTTAAGTCAGAAATGAGTCATTTGAGGAATGAGTTTGCCTTTATTTTTTTATTTAATTGCTTTTCTCTCTGCCTCTATTAGCTAGATACCAGCTCTGAGAAATGTGCTATTTGGGCTTCTGGGAATTTGTCGGCAGTATTTCAAGTTTGTTTGTCTATCGGTTTTATAGACTTGTCAGCAGAAAATCACGGGAGAATGAAAATCAGGAAATCTTCAATTGTGTGTAACTTATCAGTTCATTTCCATCGTATTTCTCAATAATCTTATTTCCACAACACTAAATGCTTGTATGCATTTTATTTTAATTGTGTTTATTCATTGGAAAGCTATATTATACATAGAAAAGTGCTTTCCTAAATGCCATCTTGCTAGCATTGTAATGTCATGTCTCTGGCACTCTCAGTTATGCCAACAAGAGTATTTACTACTGCCAGTTCCAGAAAATTAAGTCGTAGGTTGCTGCTCCCTGCCTATTTCCTGCATCGGGCTTTTTTACCCCAGATCTGTATAGAACTCCTGTGAGAGCTTCACCTATCCTCTGTGTCTTTTGAGCCCATCTCTGCCGTTGCTGAACACCTGCCATGTGAATCGAATCGCCTTTTCTCCCCTGGTGATACCTCCAAGGTCACCCCCCAGTAGGACACCAAGTGCTGCTCCAGGCTCGGTCCTTCCCTTTTTGCTTTTCTTCTCCTCCATCCTTTGCCTCTTTTATTTCTCTTACCCGTTAAAATTTTTTTCTC
>NW_009198834.1:0-3405 GCF_000690835.1 Fulmarus glacialis | reverse complement strand
CCCTTATCACCTTGTCCCTTTCCTTTCCCATGTTCCCATCCCTTGCTGTCCTCTTAAAGGCAAACCCTTGCGTTTCACCTGCTCTGGCTCTCCCTCTCCCCCGATGGTTTCTCTCCCAGTGATATAACCATCTTCCTTTCCTCACCCTCCTCCTCGCCTCCTTTTTCCTGTCAGTCTAGTTTTTCCAGGATGGTGGCTGACAAACAGGTTTACACCACTTTACCCAAACTAGATGAAATGGATGCGTAGCTATTTCTATTCATAGCAGCTTATTTCAGTTTACATCAAAACTGCTCTTACACTCTACCATGGTGGAAGCGGCACAGAAAAGAACCTTTTTTTTTTAATGCTGAAGAAGCCACCCAAGGTGTTTTGCTGGCTGATCCCTGGTGGTTCTTGGGTAACCAGATGTGGGATCCTGTGGACAGGCTCCCAGGGCCGTGCTTCAGTTCACAGCCCCTCCGTTATCTGCTGCTTCTTCCACCGGTTTGTTTTCAGTTGAAAGAGGCATATCCCTTCCGACTCAGCCATCTGCCTTCATCGTGCCACGCTTTGTCTTTTCTATCTCTAAACGGAGTTTGCACCATCTGGACCTTCTCCCTCTTAGTGGACAGAATTTGTAAATATCGTGATGGGTTTTCTGGTTGGTTTCCTCACGATTTCCTTCTTTTAGCAAGCGTGGAATCGGCAGAGCAGCTGCCTCATGGATGTTAACCGAGTCGCCCTCCTCAGCACCTCTTCTGCCCCATCATTTCTGCCTCAGTTTGGGTGTTCAAGCTGGGATGGCTTCCTCAGTGTCTGTTCAAACATTACAACATTTTATAAAAATAGTAGTGAATAATACTGTTAGTTCCTCCTCACTGTGGTTTGATTTCCTTTATTTTAAGCGAAGCTCATTAAGACTAGTTTGTTAACCGAGTCGCCCTCCTCAGCACCTCTTCTGCCCCATCATTTCTGCCTCAGTTTGGGTGTTCAAGCTGGGATGGCTTCCTCAGTGTCTGTTCAAACATTACAACATTTTATAAAAATAGTAGTGAATAATACTGTTAGTTCCTCCTCACTGTGGTTTGATTTCCTTTATTTTAAGCGTAGCTCATTAAGACTAGGTTTTTTTTTTATCTCTTGTTATCTATTAGTTTTCAGCATACATACCATCCTACTGCTGATTTTCTTTAACCTCAGTGGCCCACTGCAGCTCTAATAATGTCTTATTGAGTTTCTGGGTACTGCTGAGGTCTCATCTCTGACAGCAGCCAGGCCTTTAACACTCTACAATCATATAAATCAGTTTGATTTGACTGATTTTTATTGCTGTCGATGGAATGCAATGTCTTCATTTGTAATGATAAAATATACATTTGTACCCCCACCCTCGCTTTGCCTTGTCTAGCTCAAGCCAACGATGGTTAATTCTCACATCACTCAGTTTGACGTAGAGGGCAACTGTTGTTTTGTCTATAACTCTGGTTGTGAGGAGAATATAGAAGACACCTATAGGACATTTGCTCGTTTGCAGAGGGATGGATTACCCCAGCCAGCCGTCCACTTGCAGAGTCCGATGAATGGGCTTGATGCCTCCTTCAGCACTAAGTACTTACTGCTTCACTGAGCTGGTCTACTAATCTAACAGAACTGAGGGTTTTAAAATAAGTATCATTGCCTTTAGCTTAATTAATTAAATTTTCTAATTGTGCTCTCTTTACTGCTGTACAAGGTAATAACTGGTGCTTTAATTGAGGTAATTCAAGAAAAAAATCGTCTTGTTTTCATTACTGGGTTGTGGGTTTTGTTTGTTTATTAAGGTTTCCCTCAATATAACACCCGTAACATTAAATTGCTTAAGGCTGTGGGGAAGCATCTGCCATTTACAGCACAGGAAAGATGCTGAGAGTCCTGGATGACGTGGCTGCTGGGTCAAGCCCGACGTCCTGACAGCCCTACAGCCGGTAATGTTGGATTTCATACCGCTGCTGGGAACCCATATACTCCACACTCCTTTTAGGATTAGATTGCAGGATGAGGACCACTGCTCATTTAAGCCTGATCCCAATTTATAATGACTTTATTGTTCCTCTGAAATGGATATTGGAAAAGAGAAATAGGCCCATTGGGTGTGTTATGATCATAGGGTGTATACCACAATCCAATCCTTGTGTAGTCTGTTTAATAGAAGAAAACACAGCAGAAAGATCCATTTGAATGGTTTTAAGATCGTCATCTCTCTAAGTATTGTCCTTATTTTCCAGAGACGTTTCATAAATGGTAATTGCTGCTTTGGGAACAGGCCATTGAGAGTTTGTGGATATTTGGCAGCGACTGGAGTCGAGAGGCTTAAGGGCTTTTCCACATGGGGAAATTTACTGGTATAATTACACCAGTGTAATTATACAGCTCTAATTGTACCAGCATAAATACCCCATGTTACTTTGTTCTTGTTTATCGTGATTCCACCATGACATGCTTTAGGTAAAAGGGAGCAAACTTTGGCAGGTACGGTCACCCTTACCAGAGCGCTGGAGCTCAGGCTGTGCCAGGTCCTAGCAAGCTGTCCACAAAGGGGTCATCTGCCACAGCCACACGGATTTATGTCCCAGCACCATGGTAAAATTAGGAAGGCTGTGTTGCACGGCCCAGTGGGATTATTTTGGCCATGGGCTGTGCTTCAGCCAGCTGTGTGGTAGCTGTTATCCCACTATCCTGCAGAATAATAGAAAGGAGCTATCTAGCAGGGACATGTCTCTTTTGGTACCACAGATTCTGGAACGGGATGGAGCAACATGTGTTTTCAGTGAGATGATATTGTAGTGTATTATCGAACAGCCGATGGAGTCTTTCGAGAAATGAAAAGCAGCATGCTCGGTGACTGTTGCCTTCAGGGCTGGGAGGAGAATACTCCCAGCCTCAGAGCTTTGCTTTGAGGCTGGGTAAGTTAAAGAGTAGAGGCGGCAATGCAGGTGAGGGGGGAATTAATTTGCTGCAGTTTCTGTGCAAGGTGCAGTTAAAAGGATTAGGAGTCTTTGTGTAACCACTATTATTTGAAGAGACAAAACTAATTTTGGAGTTATGTGTGTTCAGGACAAAGCAATGTTGCTTCTTTCTGCAAGTCAGCATCAATAGCCAGCTGGAACCTGCCTAAAAATGTTTCTCTTTGGATTTGCAATTATTATTTTTGATTAAATAAAGAAGAGGGACCTCATTTTAAGTACACATTCTGCAATATTTCTGATAGTATGGGAAAGAGCATACTATGCACTTAAAAATCACGGCTTGTTAATTAGCTGCTTTGATCCTAAGAGTGAAAACATCCCACCCGGGCTAAAAGGTGGCTTGCAGAGACTTCTTAAGAAAAAAGACTTTTGCTGAAAAAGCCTATCCTCTCTGCTGTGTTACGCAAACAAATTATAT
>NW_009198833.1:529-879 GCF_000690835.1 Fulmarus glacialis | reverse complement strand
TCCCGCTCCCCGGCAGCGAGAGCGGCTTTCACTCCTGGCCGGGGGGGGTTAAACGTGGCCGGGACTTTCCCTCCAGCAGGAAACGGCTGTTTACCTCGCAGGGGCTGAATCACGCCGGTCGCACGCAGGCGTGTCGCGTGGGTCCTGCAAAACTCCGCCAGCCTCGCGTCCCCGCCGGGAAGGGTCGGGGTGACGGGCTGCAAGGTGCGAAGGAGGATGCAGGAGCCCGGGGGTCCCGGCTCGCCCTGGGCACACACCGCTGGGCGAAGCTGGAGGACGCGGCGGGAAGGAGAGCAACAAAAAAAGGAAGCTGGGTAACATACCGCAACCCAGGGAAAAAAATACAAAAC
>NW_009198833.1:0-508 GCF_000690835.1 Fulmarus glacialis | reverse complement strand
GCTAAAATTAGCAGCAGAGGAAATGACACTTAGAGATGTCATGGAAGTCTGCTAAAGTTGGATTTCTCCTTCTCTTTTTCTATACTTACCCTCTGTTGAGGGTGTAATTGGCCCGTTAGGTTAATATGGAGGGACCGGTGTAAATGAAAGGTCATGCTTTGTTGACATCCTGCAGTCAAACTATAGTCATCCTTTCCTCCCTGCCTCTAATTCCTTGTGGCTGGGGGGGTTGTTTTTTTTTGAATTCCTGGTGGCTGGTGTGTTTATTTTTGGTGGAACGGGAGAGAAAAGGCAATCGGATGTTTATCCTTCTAGGAAATTATCACCATCATTCTTGGTTTTAATTTGAGCTGGAGGATGAGAGGAGTTAGACGCACGCCGCGTCTCGCTGGGCCGAGCCAGGCGGGCGCTCGCAGGGCACCGTGAGCCCAACCTGGTCCTTCTGCCCTGCGTGTCGCTGATGGGCGCGGGGATGAGGATAGGGATGGGATGGGATGGGATGGGATGG
>NW_009198832.1:625-863 GCF_000690835.1 Fulmarus glacialis | reverse complement strand
GGGGCTGGAGAGGACAGGAGGCAGCAGGCAGCATCCCTCCTGCTGTCTGCCCACTCTGCACCCCTGCACCACTGCTCTCTGCTTTTCACAGCCCCTGCGGCTTCAGCTGGCACGGAGTGCTTGGGGCCACCTCCCTGGGATGGGACCCTGGCAGAGTCCCCGGGTCCCGCTCCTCGCCCCCTGCTTCCCATGCCGCCAGGTCCCGTGTGCAGGCGGGACGTTCCTAAGAGGCGCCTGA
>NW_009198832.1:0-235 GCF_000690835.1 Fulmarus glacialis | reverse complement strand
CGGGAGGGGACGGCTGAATGGAACAGCTGGCACAGTCCTGACCCAGACCCCTGGGGTCCCCTGCGCTGGTGTGGGCACCCACCTGCCCCTCTGCACCAAAGGCTGGCATGCCACCCTGCCGGCACACATGGGGCAGGCAGGGCACACGTGCGGGGATGCGCAGGGCACGCTCGGAGTAGGGCCAGGAGCAGGAAGGATGCTGTCTGTTTTTCCATCTTCTTCCCCCCACCCCCCA
>NW_009198831.1:2344-2617 GCF_000690835.1 Fulmarus glacialis | reverse complement strand
AGCAGGACCTCATTTCACAGCTGTGGTCCACATCTGGGGCTCGAAACAGGGGGTGCTCCAACCTTTGGGGTGAGCGAGGTGTCTCCGGGCGCGGGGAAGCCCTTCCCCGTCGCTGCAGCCGATGCCCATCACTCTGGCATCCCGCGCCGTACCCCGTGGTGGGGTTTGCGGTCCATCCGTCGTGGTGATGGATCTGGCCCTGTCGAAGCAGGTTGCTGGTGCTTCGGATCCGGCCGAGGGCAAAGCAGCCCGTGGGGGGCGGGCGGGGCGGGG
>NW_009198831.1:1706-2191 GCF_000690835.1 Fulmarus glacialis | reverse complement strand
TCCTGGGTCTCGGTGTCACCACCGTTCCCGGCATTCGGGAAGTTTCAGCTTCGCTCTTTTAATCAGAAATTCACTCCCTCGGACAGCTAAATTACAGAATCTCGTTAGCGGCTCTGTGCTTTAGCAAGCTATATTTGCCCAATTGATGCAACGGCAGTACAAATCTGCTCCAATCCCCCAATTTATCTAAATTGATATCTTAATTGGTAATACTCTTGGAGTGGGGGAGTCAAACACACGGACCCTGATTCAAAGAGAAAAAACAGGGAAAAAACCATCCTGCTGGTGGTGGGTTGGGTTTTTTTTATGTCTGAAAGTGGGGCAGTGTCTCCCTGGCCGGAGCGGGGCTGCGGCGGCGGTTGCTGCTGGCGGGGCTCGGGGTTTTGGCAGCGCCGGGCGTCCCTCCTCGGCCCTGGGAGCTGGAGGGAGGAGGTGGAAAGGGAATCGGGAGCGGAGATGTCCCGGCTCCTTTCCTGGCTGTGCCG
>NW_009198831.1:733-1118 GCF_000690835.1 Fulmarus glacialis | reverse complement strand
TGGCTCCCGTTGGGCTGCGAGCAGATGAGGGATTAGCCGGCCCCCGCGCCCGCCAGCCTCCCGAGAGCGGGAGCTGGCACCCGTGAGGGGTCCTTGTTCCCGGCCGGAGGGAACCCTCGCAGCCAGGGATCAGCCCGGCGCTGGCGCTGGGCAGGGAGGGTGAGCCGCAGCCATCGGGCTTGACCCGCCGGGTGGTCTCAGCATCTCTGCTCGGGGGGGTGCAGGGTCCCATGGGGCAGGGCGCTGGCGGTACCGCTTCCCCTCTGCCCTCACGGGTGGGTGATGCTGGGCAAAACGCACGTGGCCCTGTCCGTCTGTCTGCCCAGCCGGGCACGACGTGTCCTGCCGCAGAGAGCAATGACGCCGGAAGGTTGGTGCTTCTCAC
>NW_009198831.1:0-222 GCF_000690835.1 Fulmarus glacialis | reverse complement strand
TTGACGCTGTTTGAGATGGATTTATAACCCTGTTTGAGATTT
The DNA here is from genome assembly GCF_000690835.1 of Fulmarus glacialis. Taxonomy (NCBI): domain Eukaryota; kingdom Metazoa; phylum Chordata; class Aves; order Procellariiformes; family Procellariidae; genus Fulmarus; species Fulmarus glacialis. The sequence goes on along the minus strand of NW_009198831.1, from coordinate 180 downwards.
GGGAAACAAGCTGTTCAGGAAGGATCCCGTCACACCTGGTTTTAGCAATCGCAGCTGCTTCATCCCTGGAAAGGAGCTTTTTCTTCCAGCGTTGTGACACTTCGGGGTACCCGAGGGCGCGTGGGTCTCGCTGGCAGAGCCTCGGGCGCCTGTGGGTGCCTCGTCCTGCTTGGCCCCTCC
>NW_009198830.1:0-5734 GCF_000690835.1 Fulmarus glacialis | reverse complement strand
GCTGCTCCTCATAGGACATTCCTTCTAGCTCCTTCAGCCTCTTGGTTGCCCTCCTCTGGATGCATTCAAGGACCTTCACATCCTTCTTAAATTGTGGGACACAGAACTGCACACAATACTCGAGGTGAGGCCACACCAACGCGGAATACAGCGGGATAATCACGTCTTTTGACCGGCTGGTTATGCTGTGTTTGATGCACCCCAGGATGCAATTGCCCTCTTGGCTGTCAGGGCACACTGCTGACTCCTGAGCCTGCCGTCAACCAGCACCCCCAGATCCCTTTCTGGAGGGCTGCTCTCCAGCCACTCCTCTCCCAATTTATACTTGTGCCTGGTGTTACTCCATCTCGGGTGCAGAATCCAGCATTTGGACTTGTTAAGTTCCATGCTATTAATGATTGCCCAATGCTCCAATCTATCTAGATCCCTCTGCAAGGCATCTTGTCCCTCAAGAGAGTCATCAGCACTCCCAGTTTGGTATCATCAGCAAACTTGCTAATGGTGCATTCATCTCCTGTGTCCAGATCATTGATAAAAATACTGAACAGAGCTGGCCCTGGGATTGAGCCCTGAGGAACACCGCTGGTGGCTTGTCTCCAGCCAGATGTAGCCCCATTCACTGCAACCCTCTGAGCCCTGCCCTTCAGCCAGTTCTTCACCCAGCACACACACGGGCTATCTGCTCATCTCACACTTGGACAACTTGTCCAGAAGGATGCTGTGAGGGACAATATCAAAAGCTTTACTAAAATCCAGAAAAACTACATCCACCGTCTTCCCTTCATCCACGAGGCAGGTGAAATGTCAAAACTTACAAACTTACTGAAATGTCAAAACCTCTAAGAAGGAAATATAAAAAAATTTCTGAGATAAGACTCCACATTAGTATATTTGTGATACACTTTCTCTTCACTCCTCCTGACTTCAGTTTAACACAGTGAGGCAGAGAGATAATATACAAGTTTTCTTTTAATATGATCATTAAGGATTTCAAAGTAAGAACAGATTTTTAGCAGATACAGTTACATTAGAGAACATTTGACAAATGACATCTTTTAAAGTGACTCAGCTGAGTTGCTGGATGCTGCTGACTGCCCATGGGAAATCACAGTTTCTGCTGTCACAAGTGTGATTTACCATTACCACGTCACCAATCTCTTCTGCAAAAGCACTGATAATATTGTGCGTGCTGACATCATTCACTGAATGAAAGCCATTAATCCTCCTTACTAAAAATGAGGTCTGGACCTGTAAAGTATTTCAATAAATAAAGTTATTAAAACATACGTTTAACTAGGATGGTGTGATGCGGTTAAAATGGTGAAGCCTAAATACATTCTTTCGAGTGAATGAAGGCCTGGAACAACTGTGCAAAATTAGTTTTGAAAAACTCATGGCTAAACACTTCTTTGAGATTTTGAGAAAATGAGAATGGATCACATCTAGAAAACCACATTCTAGCCCCAAAAGAACGCCTAATCCATCTAAACTAAGAGTTTAGTAATTCACAGATCACAGCATCATTAAAAAGGTCAAATATGTCTTTCTCGAAATACCAAGTCAGAGAGATGAGACTTTGTGACCAAGGCAGGCCGGCTCCCCGCAGGAGTGTCTAACCTTGTGTCTGCCGTGGTGACCTTGTGTGACAGCGGGGAGGGAGCCAGGCCTGTGTCGTGGCAGGTGGCTTCTGGTTGCAGGTACCTTGTTTTCTGGGGACCCAGCGTGTTCCGACTGGGATCGGATTCACAGGAGGGCTGCCTGCGCTTCCATCTGCAACTGGGTCAGTTGGGGGGAAGCTGTGAGAACACGATGCACCCTCAAAAAAAAAAAAAAGAAACCAAATCAGACAGGTTTTATCTCAAAATTTACAACTGAACTCCCAAACACTTTTGATCATTGTCATGACTCTGTACACCCCCTGGAAGTGGGAATAAGAACCCCCTTTTGTTTGCTTGGTATGGAAAGCCCCAGGAATACCTGTGCGTAGTTTACATAAACAAGTAACCTGGCTGAAATCGCGTTATTGGTGGAATAAGAAATGCTGAAAAGATCTACAGAACCATACTTTTGATTTGTAAAGTGTTTGCGAGTGTCTAGGATGGGAATGGTATTACACAGGGTCATCTTGTCTTTGCTTGAAGCTGTAAGAGACTACTCAATGGAGGGCAACTCTTGCTTGTCAGGAACAGCCCAGCTGCTTTGTCTTGCCTCACTTTGGGGAAACAAGGAACAGCTGAGGTGACTTGTCACGTCCCGTCTTACGTTCCTAGGACTCGCCTCAAGTGTTTTGATCTATAGAAAGTTCCTAGATAACACGGTTCACTTGCGTACGAGAGGCATGGATCTCACCGAGTGCAAGTATCCTCCTCATAGTGGATGGTGAATCACGGCCGTGGCCTCTCCTAAACAGACCAGCCGAGGGATTGTTGAATCTGTGGAACAGCCTGCTTGGAGAGAAGCAGGTTAATGTCCTCCTTCTACCAGGGAGGGGGAAATAGGTATATTAAAAGACAGATTTAGTGCAAGCACAGTGCAATTTTCACTGTGAAAAAAGGAAACTTCTCGGTCAGCCTCAGCAGAGGGTGTAACCCCAAGTTTTGTTCTATTTCTGCAAAATCTTTCCAGCACCTGATCAGCACATCAAGCTGAGTACGTCTCTGCCATTAGTACATGCACTAAATGAGACGCTTAAAAAATCACCCCCAAGTTGTGCTTAAAATTAAACACCCTGAAGTTAAAAAGAAGAAGTATGAGAAATGCTGGTGGTTTTCATTTTCCCACTTACTTTAAACCAAAAAAAGAAAAAGTGTTACACTTGCAAGTTCTCTTGGCGAGCATGAAAGCAATATAATTGTAAGGAAAAGAGAGATGCTTAGTTTGGTAATGATATGAGCTGGAGGGAAATCACAAGTTATCTCACGATGCGTGCTGGTATTGTAAGAACTGACAGCACCTTCTCCGTTTTGGTTCGAAATGAATTAACTGTGGACGGCACTGAGCGAGGATGCAAATAGGGAACTGGTTTGGCAGAAATTTGGCAAGAAGGTTTGTAATGTTCACACTGTTCTCCTGCTTCTGTTCCCACCGTTGGGGGCAAAAATGCCGTCGTTGTCAGCGATACTCACTTAATAAATGGCACGTGGCAGAAAAATAACAAACAGCATGAGCAGCCGCCCGTGTTCTGGTCTGGAGATTTATCTGCCCAGGGACTTTTAGGACAGTGGCACTGGCTGTGTGAAGTGGGTAGGTTAAGTTATACTCATTACTTTGCTTCTAGGGAGAATTAAGCTAAGTGTAATTGAAGCCACTTAAATCCAGAATGTGAGGGCTCAGATTCATGGAGAGACCAAAGGATGTGAAGACCCTTTGCATCAGAGGTTTTGCCCACGGGTATGCCTTTACCCTACTGCAGTTAATGTAGCTCTCCCAAGGCTGAATCACCTTGCATTACACTGAGGGCCAAACTAGCCTGAATTAGGGGTAATTAGGGTGACTCAGCTGGCAGGCAGCTATTTGCCAGCCTGGAGTAACTTGTGCCTGAGCCCAGAGGTTATGCCCATGCTTTCACACCTATGCTTTCCTTAGCTGAGAGCTGCTCCCCCACCTCTGTTTTCCTACCTGGGGGTCCAGGAGGTGAAAGAGGCCACGCGCCGCACAGAGGTATCATCGTATACAAACCTGCGCCTGTTTCAGGAAGAGTTTCAGGATGACAACTAATAATTAAAGATATGCAGATACCTTACTGGGGATTTTGCAGTTGAGTGTGGAGCACCCTGGGCTCCTTCCCCTCGGAAGGGGATGCCACACTGCCGATGCTGGAGCGTGGTGCCAAGTAACAGCTGAGCCCAACCCAAAACCTAGCCCAAATCATTGTTTTCTTCCATAATTGGAACTGAGCCTGAACTGCAGTTTGGAAATTTTCTTGAAGTGTGAGTCAGACGAGCATCGGTCACAGCTGAACACCATCCAACATTTAAGCAAAACCCCATGGTGCTTGGACCTCCTGCAGAGAGGGGAATTTAAATCACCGTAATTTGCATGCCAGCTTGCCAGGAAGAAGACATAAGATGTGTGAGTTCATATATTTTATTAAGCACTTCTCACTGCTTTCCTCTTCAAAATCTTTCCTGCCACACTCTTCTGGATGGTTGTCACTTAAGATGTCTCACCAGCAGGGACTTCATGTGACTGCCTGCAGCCCTGCTCTGGGTCTCCCCAGTTTCTGTGGCAGGGATAGCCAGGCCTTTCCTCTTCAAGGTGGCGTACTTCTGCTCCATTTTGCTGTTGCTTGCAAAGCACCTGGTGTTGCGGGGCATCACGCAGACCCTGCAATCCTGGCCCCTGCTTGCCTGCAGCCTTGGTGGGCAGCCGTGGGGAGCTGTGCCTGTGGGCCAGCTTGGAGCGGGCAGGACCAGACCTGGCTCCTCACTCCTGTCCCAGCCTCCCCAGGGGACACTGGTGGCTCCCCAGAGGCACCCAGTTCTTGTTTGGGGATTTTTTTTTCCCCAGTGAAAGTGTTTTCCAGCAGGACATGACCACGCTGGGAACAACCTCTGATTTGCCCTATGCTATATGATGCACATGAGCAGAAAAAAGATGGTATGAGAGGTCTTCCCTTTGCTATTGAAAGAGCTTACCAGGAAAAAAACAAAGAAAAAAGAAAAAAAGAGAAGATTGCCATCTGTGTTTGAGCCACCTAAACCGTGCAAACCACAGAGAAAACAGCCTGTGACAAGCCTAATTAGGCTGGGGTCCAGGGAGCACACACCCACCTCAGCCTACAAAAAGCCAAAAGCTTAATCGTGGGTGTGAAGAGCAAACACCGTGTGCGGTGGTGTGACTGCTGGGCGCGACGTCTGGGCTGACGCCCCTGCAGCGACTGTCCCGGTGAGTCCCCTCCTCTGCTATTCATGTCTGTCTTTCCCACATGCAGCCTCCATGGATAGGAAACTGAATTACAAATTGCCTTTTTGTTTTTTTTTAAAAAAAAAGCTCATTTGCCATTGAACACACCCAGTTACGATGATCTTTTTGATTACAATTTAAGGTAGGTCTGACGGCTAAAAGTAAATAACATAGAAAAGCCCCCCTGGGGATGCACAGCTCTGCACCCTTCAGCAGATGCTGCAATGACGTTTTGGAAACGGGTACCGGGGAGAAATCAGGAGCTCGCTGACTGCCTGCTGCTGGCCACAGTCACCTCTGGGTTGTACGTGGCAGGTCTCAGCCTCGATAGCCGAATTTTGCGCTGTTGTGTCGGGGACGAGGCTCTGCTGGTTCGAGCTATCAACTCGCTGAGGAGTTTCTGCAGCGAGGAGTCGCAGCAGGTAGAGAGCGGCAGGTCTGACATTGCTGCGTAGCTAGGAAGGGTGAGTCACGCACTTAGCGCAGCAATTCCTGAAACTGCATTTTTCCTCCCGAAAATAAGCAAAAAAGGATCAAATTAATTTTGATTAATAAGCAGCCCCTCCTCATCTCAAGGGACGGCCTGTTGCTTGTCAACTTTTAGCGTGCTGTGAAGTTCACTGTAGAAAAAATATCAGGTGCTGGCTAGAACGTATGAAATCTCGTAATAACATTATTTATTATTATAATAATAACATTATTGTTATTATTAATATAACCCGTAACAACAAAGCAAAACCCCAGCACGAGGCGGCCGCTGAGGTTAGCATGCTGCCTCCTCGGCGCTGCGGGTGAGGTCGTGATGCTTTGCTCCTCGGATGGTAGGAAG
>NW_009198829.1:0-255 GCF_000690835.1 Fulmarus glacialis | reverse complement strand
GCCGGGTGTCCTCGTCCGTGATCTCCCGCCGGATGATGTGCTGGAAGATCTGCCGCAGGGAGGACCGCTCGCCCGTGGGCAGACCCGCACCCGGCCCCCGCCTGCTTGGGGCACCCCGCTCCCCTCCCACCCCACCCCAGGCACATCCCCTCCTGCCGCTGCACACCCCAACCCACCCCCTGCACCCCAGGGGGACCTGGGGTGCTCCCGGGGTGCAGGGACACCGTGGCAGCGGGCAGGCCCCCCCGAAGGCGC
>NW_009198828.1:13780-13991 GCF_000690835.1 Fulmarus glacialis | reverse complement strand
CCCGTGGCCGGTGGGGTCACTTTGGTTGGAAAGCACAAGCCGAGCTCAAGGATAGAGCCCCCTGGACGGAGCCAAGGAGCCGCTGTATAAAAAACGCTGAGGTTTTCCTTTTCTGTACAGCGCGTTTCCCTAAATTGCCTTTGACTGTGTGCATCGCTAATGAAAGTTTATGCCCTTGTTAGAAGGACAGGCAGGTCCGTTCCAGTTAGGG
>NW_009198828.1:0-13652 GCF_000690835.1 Fulmarus glacialis | reverse complement strand
GGGGAAAAAAATTTCCATATTTGTGTAAGTTGCTTTAAAAGCATTTTATCATGTCATAAAAAAAAAGGAAAGTACTCTCGGAAATTGATCCTGCACACGAGCCCATTGGACAGAAGGACGTCGGGATGTTAATGGCTATTTTGCTCCAGGGTGGCTTATTAAAAAATTTATACATAAATGCTTAAAATTGCATAAATTATTTAAAAAAAAAACAGTAAGCAATTTGCCATCCCGATCCACTTTTCTTCTTTTTCTTTCCCTCGTCATTCTTTTCTTCCCTTCTTTCTTTAAAAAAAAAAAAAATTCCTTCCCCCTCTTCTCACCCTTGTCCCCTCCCTGTCTGAAAATGCGATGCGTCCAAAATTGTACATGTATGTGTGTAAAATAAATACGATTTTAAATGTGACCCGCGACTGGCCAGCGGAGCTAGTTATGAGGGGGAAAAAAAAAAAAAAAAAAAGAGGGGAGAAGAAAAAAGAAAAGACAGAAAGAAGTTTGGATATGATGAGTGTTTCTCGCAGGCGTGGAATGTCACCCACATATCCTGGAGATTGTACTGGGGAGGTTTATGATGGTTTCCCATTGATTTGTTTCCCCGACGCAGCTGCCGACCTCTATTGAGGGACAAACATAATCAGCACTGACGCAAATTAGATGGTTATTCGTTTTGAAAATTGACAGAAAAACAATAAAAAAGATGAAATGCTCCCAAATCAATAGATATAATGAAATTCAAATAATCCGAGAGATGAGGTCTCCATGGCAACTGATAATGTGGAAAAGAAAACAATTTAATAAAGGACAGACACACTTTGAAAACAGATTGGGCAAAGGGAAGGCGGGGGGGCGAGGGAGCAAGGGGGGCCGTGGGTTGGGTGGTGGTGGGAGGGGGCAGCGGGAGGAGGGGGTGGTGGGGAGCCGGAGCCGGCTGCCTCTCCGGTTGGTTAGCGGTGCTGTAGTGAAGGATCACTGTCCATCCCAAGGACGCTTGCCATAATTAAGAGAGGCTTTCGGTCCAGAAAGTGCAGATTCAGGTTTTAATACACAAAATTATTTCAGGAGCACTGAATCGGAAAGTCGTTTGTTATGACCTTCCTGAGAGGCCTGGAGCAGGGCATGTTGGAGGCGCGGCGGGTGAGCCCGCTTGGCATATTTGTGTTTTTATAGTGCGGAGGGGAGGGGGGAAGGGGGGAAGAAGGTTAAACAGTATTTACAGCTCAGTTGTTTTCAGAAAGGAAAGAGAAATAGAGTTCATGAAAAGATGCGAGTGGAAGAGAGAGAGAGAGGGAGAGGGAGAGATCCCCTGCCCGGCACACACACTCCGCTGGGACGCCAGCTCCAATGAGACACTCACCGATGCTCTTTTTGCCTTAAGGTGTGAGGTGCAGATGGGCTGGGGGTAAAGAGGGGCTCTTTGGTGGGATGGGGAGTGTGTCTGTCCCTGCTGCCGAGTCTGTCTGCAGGGTCCGGCTGGGAGCCCACTGTCTTCTCACTCCAAGCTGCAGAATAAACTGCTCCTGGCATGCGGGCTTGTGCTGAAAGCGTGCGTGTGTGTGTGTGTGCGCGCGTGAGTGCATGCAGGGTGCTCTGCGCTCGCACGGGTGGCTGCCTGTGTGCGTCTGCATGTGTGGCTGCTGGTGGGCTGTATATACGTGGGTGCTCACCGCATGTGCGGGGCTGAGCAGAGCTCGGTGCGTGCGGGTGTGCGCCTCTGGGGAGGTGCATACGCTGTGTATCTGTCTGTGTTTTGCGGTGTGCGGATGTAATACTTGTACAGTCACAGGTACATAGACGTTTGTGTGCATTAGCATGTGTTCTGCGTGCATACCGTTTCACGAGCACATGTGTAGGCATGCGGTGGCGTGTGTTTGTGTGCTGGGTCATGTGTGCCTCTGCATGTGATAGGGCACCTGCACGGCCACGTTTTTATACACATGTGTTTTCCCACTGATGGGTGTTTGCAATTAGTGATAGCGCTAGCACATGGATGGGCTCACGAGGACAAGGGAGATAAGAAGATGAGCCCTAATGACCAGCAGAAAGAGCAGCAAAAGGCAAGACAGAGAATTAGCATCGGTGTGAGCACTGAGAAGCGTGGGGTGAGTGCCCACACAGCTCAGCCGGTGCGGCTTCTCTCCCATGCCGTTCTGACAGGACTGCTGAGTTAACAAGCTCAGGGATGACCCACTGCTTTCACACCAGAGCTCGGCTCTCCTCTGGCCAGGCTGTGAGCCTCTTCCACACAAACAGGACGGACAAGCGTTTCTCCTAACCATGTTGCACAGTGTTCGCAGGTGCCAGGCATCCCCGGGGATTAAAGAGCCCCTGAACTCCCAGTGCTGCGTGTGATGGGTGCCAGCTCTGTGGGTTCACAAAAGAGTCCCAGCCCCACTTGGGGATTATAGAAACCTTTAAGGGATCTGAGTGCCCCCTTTGCATACCAAGCCCAGAGCTCGTTACCTGCTCACATACAGCTCAAGCAGTGGTCAGGGGCTGTGGGGAGGATGTAACACAAGCTGGAAGGCTAAGATGCTCTAGTTTGCTCTCTGTCATGCAGCTCTTGCTGAGGTCTCACTTACCTCGTGCGGGCTAACACAGTGATTTACTTTGCAGGACCAGAAAGACCACAATAATGAACTTTTTCTGGCCCTGTGTTCCTTAGTGATGCAACAAGCATTCAGGCTCCCAACTCCCATTTATGCTCCTGACTTCCCACTGCAATTAATTAGGAGTCTGCATTCTTTGTTGGGTCTGAGCTTAATAGTGCTGAAAGGGATTGCAAATTGCTCTTAAGCTGCCTACCAACTACCAACAGGGTTTAGAGGGACCCTTTTTTAGGAGGTGGCTCACTTACCCCCTGCCCTTGATTAGGGATGACTCTGAACCCGGCCTGAAGCCAGGGAGCTGTTCTCCAGTGACTTGGGTCGTGGTAGGTTTGGATTTTCTGTAAAGTAACTCGTTAAAGACAGTCACCAAGAGGGACTGATGAAACTTTGAGCAATTCCCTTCTGAATCTGCATCCTTTAAGAGACCTGTTGTCTCTCCCAGGTCCTTTTTATTCCCCCAGCGTCAGGTACTTCCAGCTAAGTCCGGTTCCCTCTCTACCACCTCGATGTTTCACTGCACCCCCTGCCCTGACTCTTTCAGCATTTACAAAGAGGTCTGTGCAGCATTTCGAAGGGGCTCACGTCTTGGCCCTTTCTTCATTCCTTGGGAGCTGGCTCCCGTACGGGCTGGCTGGCCTTGCTCCGGAGGCATTCCCAGCCCTCTTTGCTCTCCACCACCCCTTCCCTCCCTCTCTCTGCATCCACCGTGTCCTCCTGGCACAGCACCCGGAGTGTGCGTGTGTGTCTATGGAGAGGTGAAGTTAGGCACGGTGTTTGCATTTAGTTGCCCTGACAACATGTCTGGCTTCATAGGGAGTTTTCCAAGGGCCACAGCCAGCCTGCAGGGACCTGATGGTGATGAGCTATTACTCTTCACTCTCCCTTTTGCGTCTTTCCCCTTGGTTTTCTTCAAAACCTGTGGGGAGATTGATGGCAGGATTGTGATGTAGATGTTAGCAGTTCTGCTTGATTTATAGAGTTACTTAGGCTGAGTGAGGCCACTTAGGCTCATCTGGATAGTAAACCTTTTAACTGGACTAAAAAATTAATAATAAATAAATAAATAAGGCAAGGAGGAGAAACGGGATCAGAAAAGCCAATCCTCTTGGCTTTATGTTATGTGAAAGAAACTCTGAAGACAGAAGGCTCTCAGGGAGCAGCCTTTCAGCCTGGGGAGCAGCGAGACCCCGCTCACTGCTTTAGGCTGGAGCTCTGGGAGCAGGTTTTCATGGGACCAAGAGGAGGAAACTGTTGAAATGTCTCATCAAAGATGCTGCATTGACAGACGAACTAGAAAGTTGGCTGCAGGACGCAAGGGACTTTTGAGCTTCAAACTGTCCTGAATCAGTGCTTGTCCTCTTCTGTTACTTGAATTGCAGTAGCACCTAAAATGGCAAACAAGAATCTGGGCCCGCTAAGCTGGGCATGAAATCTTTGCCCAGATGGTTTATCATCTGAAGAGACCCAGCAGGTCAAGGGCAGAAGGGGAGCCTGCTCTTTGCCCAAAGAGAAGGAGCAGGTCAGGAGCAGAGGAGGGAGCAGAACCAGAGTTCCTGACTCCTGTTACTCACTTTTTTCCCCTCTTCTTTCCACTCTGCTCCTTTTGTTAATTCTGGGGACTTATTTCTTGTCCTTTGGAGGTTCAGGGAACATGAGTGCAGAGCGGGGCAAAGGGAAGGGCAGAGGCAAGGAGCTTTGTCTCAGCACTCGGGGGTGAGCAGCAGAGCCTTAGCGGCTCTCAGAGTAAGGAGGCTGGGGGTAGACAAGATCAAAGCACATTTAGGATCATTTTTGAGATCTGCTCAGGAAAAGGTTCAGACGTGCGTTACTAAAGAGCTGTGAAGAAGGATTAGTCCTGTCCTTGCTCGCAGTTGAACCACTTTCCCCACCAGCTGTGCCAAATGCCTGTGAAGAGCTGGTCGAGCGGCAGCGGAGCAGGTCAGCGGCAGGTGAGAAGGCAGTGTCGCAGAGGAGACCGGCGCGGTGCAAGGCAGCGGGGCCGGTGTGGAGGCTGTCGCGATATAGCCATGTAGGGGTGAAGGGCCCCGAGCGGGGCTGAGCTGGGGCAGGGTGAGGAGGATGGGGCGGCGCAGGTGAGGAGGTCCCTGCGGTGGGAGAGGGCCGATGCGGCAGCCGAGGAGGCAGCGCAGTGCTGAGTGTTAGCAGGTGTCCGTCCTGCTCTGCTGCCTGCCAGCCGGGCTCTGCTCTCCAGCGGGGACTCTGCAGACTCTGGAGGACTTTGAGTTGCAGCCCATTGCACCATTGCAGCAGGAGCGGCTGTGCCTGGGCTGTGCTTGGGCCAGCTCACTCCTAGTGTGAGGTCTGTGCTGCCTTTCTCTCCCTGGCCAGTGATATATGGCATAAATTAGGCCTCTGAAGGGGGATACTGCATCCTTAAGAAGAAATATGTCCTCATTTTTCTTAAACACCGTTTGCACTGAGTGAAATGTTTAGAAGGGACGCTGAGGGATAACTTTATTTCTTACTAGGGAGTTCAGAGCCGTTCAGTTAAACCCATAAAACACTGGGAGTAGGGAAGCTGACAGCCTGCCCGTGCATTAGAAAAGCCATTACTCATCTAGGGGAAATTCACCCCATGCTAGAGCCTCACGTTACCAATGGGGTGGTCCAGGGGAGGACACGGGATCATCTCCCTCGGCCATCTAAGGGGTCAGTAGGATGCTCAGGGGTGGAAAAGACTCAGTTAGTAACAATCCAGCACAGTGACAGAGTGCTGATACGGAGATCTCAAAGCGCTGAGTAACTCAGCTGCTGGGTGGGTAATCATCCTCATTCCTCCTCCTCTGCATGGGGAAACTAAGGCACAGAAGGCCGGGGAGATTGACAGGTACACAGTGATTGGAAACCAGGCTGGAAGCCAGCACTCCTGGCTTTTAACCCCCACCTTAAATCACTAAAACCAAATTCCCTTCCAGAGCAGGGAGGGAAAGTCAGGAGCCCTGACCCCTGCTCCATTTCTGCTGCAAGGGTGGAGTCGGGAGTCTGTTCCCAGGGTGGCGTGGGGAGTCCTGGGTCCATGTTCATTGCTCCAACGTTCAGCCCTTTCTTCCCAAAGGGATTTAGAACATCGGCTGGAAGACGAAGGCAAGGTCTTGTAGGTGGTAGTAATGGGAATTCCTGTCTCAGATGATGGTTGGTGGTGTGGTGGGCTGCGTTACAGGTGTGGCTGGGTGGGCTTCTGCTCTCGCACAGGCACCTCGCCAGTGCAGGCTGCCGTCGTTCCCCCAGCGGCTGGTTGTCTGAGGGGACAGGGCCACAGGCACCCAGCGTCATGACAGACAAGGCATCGGCCACCAAGACGGTGGTGACTTTCTATTTGATATTTTATTTTGGAGGCTTGACACCAAAAGATTTAATATTTGTTTGAAATGAGAAACAGTTCTCAAATGAATTTGGAGAGCCTGGGAATTAATGTCAGACCCCCCTCCCTAAACACCCCTCCTCCCCATCAGCTCAGCCCCCCCCTTTCAATTTCTGAAGCCTGCTGATTTGAATATTTATAAATATCAGTAAATTATTTATTGTAGCAATCTGCTGTGCCATTTCACCAATCGCCGTTAACACTTTAGGGCTCGCTATTCAGGAGGACGCGACTGGAGAAAACGGGCACCTGGGGGCTGGGAGCATGCTCCGGGGAGGGGGCTGTCATGCCAGGGCAAAGCCTGCATGGCTGTGATGCCGGGAGGGGTTGCCTCCACATGCAGCACAAGAATTGGGGGTGTTTGCAGGAGAGGATAGGGACCCTCTGTGCCCAGTACTTGGGGACACTGCAGGGGGACACTGGGAGAGGACATGACTGGAAAGGGAGGCTTGTGTTAACAGGGGAAGGCAGCAAGGAGGATTGCCTGACATGATGTGCCGTTTGCTGCAGCACCCTTGCAGGCTTTGCCCTGTGGTGTGCGGGGACCCCGCTCTGGCTTAGAGCTCAGCACTAGCCCTCTTTGCTTGTAGTTTCTGTTCCCTTGAAAAGCAAAATTCCTCTCGGTTTCTCCTGTCCCATTCCCTTCCTCCATAATTACACTTCTGCAGTGAAAATACACAACATTCAGAGATGATGTGGCTATTTTCTGTTTGGGGAAAGGGGGGGCTCCCCGTGTTCCTGAGCTGTTCTCCTGGAGAAGCCCCAGCAGCAGCACCAGAGCAGCCAAGTGGCCGGGTGGGAAACAGGAGCAGGAGGCTGGCAGACCCAGTGCAGGGCACCAGCATCTCCAGAACCCCGTCGCGTCCCCCTCCTCTCAGGATGTCTTCTGTCATTCACTGTGCAGTGCTGGTTTCTGTACGCTGCCCCTCACTGTCACCAGAAAATTACAGCTTAACTCTGCAGCTGAGAAGGTTGAGCAAAGGGAAGCAGGACAGGCTCACTGAAGGGAACTGGTACTGGTCTCTGCCCCTTTGGGCCAGGGCTGAACCAGGCTCTGGGAGCTGGAAACAGGGAGAAGTGGCCTCTTGTGCAGCTGAACACGCCAGTGTGGCAGGCAGGAAAAGGTCAAGCAGTGCTGAATGCAGGCAGAGTGCACTCTGACAAGCACCGGCCATGAGGACCAGAGCAGAGCCCCCAGCTTTTCCTCCGTGGTTATGGATGGGGTGTGTAGGGAGAGCCCTCACGGCTATGGGAAAGCAGGGAGTGTAGCTGGCAGTGCTTCCATAAGGACGCCCTGGCTGCTCGCTTCGTTTCTCCTCCCACGTCTTTGATTCTCCTTCTCCTCCCTGGCCAGTGCTGAGCTGGAGCCTGTCAGGTCCGACTTTCGCACCGAGGGCTTTCCCCGGCTTCACGCAGACACGCACAGGCGGGATCCGTGCTTGCAGGGCAGAGGAGGTTGTTAAAGAGCCTTGGTGAACTCCCCAAGGTCAGCCAGAAGAGACAGCATCCACTAATCCAAGGTCATTTCCTGGGCTAAAAGCAATAAAATGTTTTATTGATAAACTGAAGAGGGGAAAATATACACACTAAATCCACTCTCACACATTGTGGGCCATGCCTGGGCTGTTGCTGCCTTTGCCCTGGCCCTGCCTGGGATAATGCACGAGTCTTCGTGCTGGAGGGGATATGTTTTCTGGAAGGGGCTGAGCGTTTGGCTGCCTTCCCTGCCTCCTCCCGGCGTGTGGCTGGGCACCGCCAGGGCATTGCTCCGGGGAAGCATGTTCCCAGTGCCCCAGCGGCCTTCTGCTGTGAAGGTTTGGCTCCATCTTAGGGACCGCAGCTCAAGTGTGAAGAGGCTCCGGCATGCGGCATCCTCACCCCCCACCCCAGCGAGCCGTGCTGCCCTCCCTGTTTGGGGCTCCTGGGCAGACTGGAGTCTCTCCAGTCAAGCTTGCACTACAGTGGTTAAAAAAGAAAAGGACTGTGCAGCATGTCAGCCCTCCTTCCCTCCCCCTCCCCGCCCCAAATAATGCTGTTAATAATTAATCGAATGAGAGCTTGCAGCTCCTGGAAGGCTGGCACTGGGACCTCCCTCTTGAACGGAGCTGCTCAGCTGGGCTTAAAACTCTTCAACAGGAATATGAAAGCTCCATCTGTTCGACGTACCCGGCCCTCTGAAGTGACAGCGCGCCGTCCCTCCCCAGCCAGCACCCCTCTCCCCACAGCACGGGCCCTCCTGCCCCTCCTCTCCTGCCCCTCCTCAGCCCCTGCCCCAGCCAGCGGGGGTCCCCCCTGCACCCCCGGCTCTTCCCACACCGCTAAGCTCCTGCCGCGCAGCCAGGGCCCCTTCTCCTCCACCCATGCCAGCTGGTTCATCCAGCTCCCACACGCCCCTTTTTCACAGCCGGGACCCTTTCTCCTGTCTATTGGGGTGCGTTTCTTCATTGACCCCAAGCCAAAGCCAGACTTCGGCTCTCTTTTCCTTTCCCTGCAAAGCCAGACTTTCTCTTTGCAGCGCAGTTTGCCCCTCAGCCCTATTTCTGTCCACGTGGCAAAGCCCTTCGTTCCCGCGCAGGGTGTGCACCTCGTAGCCCCTCTTCTCCCTTGGGGGGAGGCAGAGCTAAGCTGTGCCCACCTTGGCAGCACCCCGCTGTGGAGCTCATGGGTGAGAAAATGCTGCTTCGGGAACTGCGAGGAGGGAGAGACTGCACGCGGGGTGCTGGCAGCACATGGGGACCGGAGGAGGGAGCAGTAGTGGGGGCAGCAACCTGGGCTTGGCGGCAGTGAGTTCAAGGGGTGACAAGGCAGCAAAATGGCGAGGTGGGTTTCGTCCTCCTCCTTGCCAGGCCTGGTTGCGACAAGCCGTACCTTTTCTTCAAAGGGAGGTTTGCTCTTAAGATGCCAGGGGGCTGGGTGCAGAGCAGAGGGAGCCGGTGTCTCCTCGCAGGGTGTGGGGAGGGGGCAAGCAGAGTAAACTCCTGGTGGCATTGTTTTCAGAGGAAGTGCTCAGTGTAAATAGAGCATGTGGGAGAGTTTGTCCTGGGCAGAGATGAAAAGTCCGTGTGACAGGCTCAGGTTATAAACGGCTTCCTCAGATTGATGTGAAATCAAAACATTTCTATTTAGACGAAGAAAATGAAGGGGGATGTTTACTTAGCCTGGAATCTTTAAACAGTGCGATGGAGACGCAGGGTGATTTGGGGTGGGGAGCTCAGCCTGGGGGGAGGGAGCCTCTGCCTGGCTTCAGGGGTCCCTCCCTGCCTGGCAGTCCGACCTCGGGCAGATACAAGGGTCCCTCATTCAGCAGGTCAATCCCTCTCCCTCTGCCCGAGTGAACGAAACACGGATGCTCTGGTCCCCTCCAGCCATATGGCCATTGTCAGCGTTTCCTTGTGAGAAGGGTTTCCCTTCCACTTTTGAAATTGAGACGCTGAAAGAGGGGAACAGAAATGTTGATACAGGTAATGTCCCTCCCGTTCCATAGACACGGAGATAAGGCAATGGGAAGGTAAAATGATGTGTCCAGGCTTGCGGAGAGTTGGTTGCAAGGTTGGCAGAAGAAGCTGGGAGTTCTGATGAGCTGCAGCTCATGACCATATGTGCCTAGGTGGGATGGAGGTACGTAAGAGTCCTGGTTCTACAGGGCAAATCCCATCTCAGGAAGGTCTCGGGGGGGGTTAATTTTATAGATCAGGGCAAAGGTACGTTTTCAGAACTTGCTTTATTTTTAACTTAAACTTTAGGAAAAGATTCTCAAAATGTTAAAGAGCAGCATTGCTGTGCTGAAAAAAAACCCCAAACGCAAGGAGAAGGGACAGGAAAGATGTAGAGGTGAAGGGCAGGAGTTGGGGGGCAGAAGCTGGGGAGGCAGAGGGGCAAAGCCAGGGTGTGTGAGATGGAAGGAGGCAGGAACAGGAATGGAAGACAAGTTGCAGGCTCCCTGGAGTTGCTGTGTACGCGGCAAGTGCAGCCTCAGGAACGTCTGTTCCTCTCTTCCTTTGAATAAATATTTATATATTCATTTGCCGGCTGGTGCACGCACTTGGCTGCTCACCTCCAGACCAGAATAATGGGACCTGCCCTCATTGCAGCAAGGGGGAGGGCAGCAGGGATTTGGGCTGCCGCGTGTCTGCCTCCCAGTTATCTCCAGCTGCGAGCGGTGCTGATCTCACCAGTTAAGCAGGGCTGGGTATCGTGAGAACGCGGACGGGGAATCACCAGGCAGCGTTTGGGAGAGCGGCGCTGGTGATTCAGCGCTGACCGAGTGCCCCAGCCCTGGGCAGGCCCCACACCGCGCGGGAGGCACCATCCTAACCACCTGCAGCCATCGAGGCTCCGCTGGCCCTTCGCCCGAGCATACAGGCGTGAGCTGTAGGTGTCCTGGCCAGGCTCCAGTTGGAGCTCACAGCAGCCTCCTGAGATTCCCTCTGTGGTACCAGTTGCGCATAGGATCGGCCTTCACTTTCTGCCCTAAATAGAGTGGGAATGTGATGGGAAGGGAAGGTGCCAGCACACAGAGACTTTTGCAGCTTCATGGGCGTCTGCCTGTGCCCATCTGTATGCGTGAGGACTGTGTGCGTGTGTTGGGGAATGTGTGAAAGGGAAATGCGTGGGGAAATGTACGGGAATGTATTTTGGGGAGATGGGACTTTTTAACCCCTACGTGTATGACTACATTTATGGAGCGCGCCAGCGCATACACGCAGCTCTTGAACAGCTATAATTTCTAGATGGGGAGGTACGTGTTTGGGGGCAACGTGTGCTTTGCCTTCAGGAAAGCATGATTGCACGTAGGTGTTAGTGCCGGGGGGGGCGTGTGTTTGGAAAGTGAAGGAGTACATTTTGCCTCCCTTTGTGTGGGGGGCTGATATATTTGTCGGGGGGTTATTTTTCTTGCAATCCTTGACAGGGAAGCGTGTCTGAAGCTGTCAGGAGTTTACGCTAAGCAGCCACTCTCTGGCTCTTGGACAGCAGGTCTAAAGTTTCAGTCTGTTTGTATTGGGCTGTCATGTTATAGGATTAGGGGCTGTCACAATGGCTTCTGGATGCATTGTAGGGGGTCTGATTAATCTCACTGTGCTTCTGTGGAGCAGCACCTCTGTGCTGGTGACAGGGAGGTGTGGGCTGAGCTGCCACGAGGGACTCCTGTGCAATGGAGGAACCCGTTCTCACCATTTGAGGTCTGGAGACGGTTTCTGTTCGCTCTCCGTGTGATGGGCCCCTCTTTCAGCACGACATAAAGTCCAAGAGACCTCCAGCAATGTCCCCACAGTAACTCCAGTATGTGTCCGGCAGGCGTTTTACTGGGTACTCTTCCTGAGCTCTGGGACACAGAGCAGGGTCTGCCTCGGCACTGCACTGGGGAAGAGCCAGGCTGTGTGCACGTTTCTTGCCTTGGGACCTTTAACCCTTCTTAGTCTGGGTGTCTCTTGGAGGTATCATAAATAAAGAGGGAAATGAGACAATGCAGCTGCTTTAGAAACAGTTTTTGCTTTTATTTGTGATGGAATCTTGTTAATTGTTGGTGCAATAATTATGCAAGTGACTCTGTGATAGGGACCATTTAGTTCAAGATTCTCTGTGACCTTGAAGTTAAGACCTTACCTTCTTCGTTTCTCCCCCCACTTTCTCTCACCCCTCCTTTACTAGCTGTCACATATGAATAAACTACATTAAAATAACAAACCCACACTAATTAGCTGATTGTGCTGGGAAGTGTGAGAGCAGAATTTCCTGTGTGTGCGAGAGCGAGTGAGCGAGTGAGCAGGCAAAGGGGCCTGATCAACTGATACCAACCCAAGGCGATTTTCTCCCATACAACTGCCACACACCAGTCTGGTGCTCCAGCGCACGCACTTGCTCCTGTCCTCTGTACTGGTTCTTTCTGGTCCGTACTGGTTCTTTTCTCTGAGACTATGCGTAAATCCTATTAAGTGAATTCCTCACCGTCCCTAGGGTTAGGCTTGGGAAGCTGTTCTCCCTGCTACTGGTGCTTGGGTGCAGTTACTGGCTGGTGTGGTTTTGGCAGCCAACATGTCTGGGATGGTGCTGGGGACCTAAAAGCAGGCGGTGCTGCAGTCTGAACGAGAGAGCAAGCCAGGCTTTTAACAGGCTTCATATCCTGCCTGAGCCAGGAGCAAAGGCTGGTCCAAACCACGTTCACCTGCCTGAGATGTTTGGGGCCTTTTGAGCCCAGTTCAGTCCCAGGATAAATACGTGCCTCTTTCTTGAGGCCAGTGGCATCCTTTGGTACCAGCAGGTTCAGAGCGTGCCTCTCACCAGGCTCTCCTGGCTGGGCTTCCACTCAGAGCTTAGGAGACAGATGACAGTCCCACCTTTCAGAGGATGACACTGGCCATGCCTGAAGGCCTGTTGGGTTGGGACCAGCCGTTTGCTGTTTGGGTTCAAGTTGTCTGATCCCACTAATGCCCGCCCTTGCTTCTTTCCCCTCTCTTTCTAGCTGAAAGAACTATATGCACTGACGCAACCTCAGGAAAACCCACAATGGCTGCCAAGCGCAAAGGCGGCCTGAAGCTAAATGCAATCTGTGCCAAGCTGAGCCGCCAGGTCGTCTTCGACCACGGGGGAGCCGAACAGGCACGAGCGGACAAGGGGCCGCAGCGGGAGAGCAGCAACAAGGACCTGCCTCAGCCTGGGACCAAGGAGCTGGGGACGGAGTTTTCGGATGGACTCAGTCGTGTGCAGAAGATCGAGGAGGACAAAAGGAGGGAGGTGATAGAGAAGTGGGTGAACGGGGAATACAACGAAGAACCCTTGCTGGGGCGAGCGGAGGGCAAGGAATGTAAGGGCGCTGAGAGCGCAGAGGTGCCCCCCGAAGGGGTTTACATGGTGCAGCCCAAGGGTTGCAGTGACGAGGAAGATAACGGGGACGAGGCGGACGCTCTGAGGGGCTCGCAGGATGGCAACTTCTTGGATGACAGGGATTCAGACGGGCCGGCCTCGAAGGATGATGCCTACCGGTCTTCCAGTGGCGAGACAGGCTCCAAGCTGGGGGGAGGAACTGCCTCAGGTAAGCCCTCTGCCCCCTCCACCTTCCTCCGTGGGGCAGCTTCACGGTTGCATTTTCTGTGGGACAGATGAAGCTGTTGCTGTGTGTCCACGCCAGATACTGTCTGCATCTGGCAGCCGAGGAGGAGGGTGAAAGCCCCAATTCCCTTGCAGAGGCCTGGCATTTTGTTCTTGGCACCGTGCTGAGTTTGCCTCTGGTTCAGCCTCCCCTTCCTGAGAGGGGTGTTTGTTGGGGTGGATGTGGCTGGACGGCTCTTTCCAGACTATAGATCCCTTGGTAGAGTAGATCACCCCCCACGGACTCCTTCACACCACTCAGATGGAGAGAGTTGTGGGGTGTGCTGGTTTCCTGCTCATGTATTTCCACACGGAGGGGGAAAAAAGCAGAGTGTGCCCTTGTGGCAAATCCCAGGTGGATTCTGCAGAGTATTCACACACGCACCAGCTGTGCAGAGCATTGCAGTGCAGGCAGGGTTGTGTAAACACACTCATGCCCACATGTTGCATCTTACACAATGGTAATTAACCCCGAGATCAGAGTTGACCACGGGAGCCGAGGGCAGGACGGGGAAGGCCAGTAACTCGTCGTGCATTTCAACCCGGTGCATGCTGCAGTCCAGCTGCCCGCGGAGGTG
>NW_009198827.1:0-9856 GCF_000690835.1 Fulmarus glacialis | reverse complement strand
TCTTTTCCAACCTAAGTGATTCTATGATTACATGAAATGTACCTTTATGAAAGCAGGTGCCCTACCTGAGTTTCAAAAAGGTACTAGTTATTTGACAGTATGCTTTTCTGCAAATGTCATTAGGTGTGTTCCTTAAAGTCAGCTTAAGAGTGTTATATATGTATGTATTTTTTATATATGTATGTATGAATATTTCCATGATATAGTTAGAAGATTAAAGTATAATGAAAGTGAGATTTTATTTAATGAAATTTGTATATATAATATCTTAAATTGGGCTGACACCTAGTGGTGGATATACTTCTAATACAGCAATATACAGTCTATGGATCCATTAGTCCTGTGGGTCCTCTAAGTTAAACTAAGGCTGCTTGAAACTATGCTTTTCTCAGGAGAGGCCAGAGAAGACCTGGATTTGCTCAAAAGAAGGGCTGTTCCTGGAGTTCCTGCCCTCCACCTTTCCTGAAATTCGTGTCTTCCTCCTGCCTGCTTTTCCCTCTCGTCATCCTTTGGGGTGCACTGCTTTGCCATCTACCACTAGGTCTGTATGTTAACAGAGCAGATGAGATTACTATAGTACTTCAGAGCCCAAATAATTTTTCCTGCTCTTTCCTTGCACTTTGTGTGTCTAAATTAGAAACTGAAGGAGATGTTCAGGATATTTTCTGCTGGTAGCCAGCTGATTAAACAGCTTCTGTTAAAGAGGCGAAGCTTTCATTTGATCAGACTTTAAAGGAAAGAAACCCAACTGAACAATTAGTAAGTGGGACTTGTGGCTTGTTTCTAAGAAGGTGCAACATAAAGCCTAAATTCCTGGGCACTGGCTTCAAGATTATCTTGAAGAGGGCTGGGAGAAGGAGGGTGAAGGGCCAGCTGATCCAGAGGGAGCAGGTGATCTGTGGGGATGTAGCACTTGGCTGTAATGGACTTGCAAGGGGATGTAGGTTTAAAAAGGAGGTCCCAATGCCTGAGCATCAAACAGCACTGAGTGCATGAAAACAAGAGCCAGGAAGAATCAATGCTTTCAGAGTGGCTGAAATATATGGATATAATAGGAATCGTGGTCTACTTCATAATATTTGGTCTGCTAGATGTCCGCTAGAAGGTACTACCTCTCCTTATGCTACTTTCCTATAGCTTAGACCATCCCAGCTACACTACTACAGAAGTGGCTTTGCTCACCAGCTAGAGGCCAACACTGTGTCTGACCCGGGTAGCACTGCTCACCTTGGAATTATTTAACTTCTTACTTATTTCATTTTTAAGTATTTTCTTAATAACTGGAGTTAATACTATACAGCACCAGTGAGTTTACAGGGCCAGGTATGATGCATTTTGCCTGTGTATAAAGCTTTGTCTGTTTTTTCCAATTTAATTTTTATGGGTCGCTTTAATTGTACCATAATGTCTATCTGTCATCAACTTTTATAAAGAGTACAAATAAAGACAGGGATTCAAATGAGTGTAAATCCCTGAAGCAGAATTTAAGAAAGTGGCACCAAGATAAGTCATAATCCAGCAACATAATTTTTCCCCTCTCTGTCTGTTCATTTGTTGTGAATTAATCTACACTGGATTTAGTAAGGAAGAAGGTTCTTGGCTCTTATACAGGCAGTTATTCATATGGGTTCAGTATTTATGCTAGATACGTTTTGGCAGTTTACAGAAAAAATATCTGATTGGGTTTGCCAACGATTATAAGATATAAACCTTCCACTTTCTACAAATCTTTTTAGGGTTAGTAGATCTGTTTTTAATTTTTCCAGAGAATGCATTGTTGTCCAATACATGTTTTTGCACTAGTTATGGATCAAAGGCATTTTCTATACAAGAGCCTATTTCATTAGTTTAAATATAAAAATTGTTCTAAGAATCACTCACCAGAATTGCAAGTGGCTAAAATGATTGACAATTAGACAATCAGGGTTCCTATGTCTCTCCAAGTATTCTGGTGCTATATCAAGTAACTGAAAGGTAATAGCTAAGTTATCATGTAGCAGGTCCTAGCTTACCACTGAAATAGTATAAGACTTCCTATTCCATTTACCAAGAGAACGTCTCTCTAAATTAGTTGCTTATCTATTTGTTGCCTTTTCAAACTGGAAAAAAATTTTCAATCTACTAACATTCTTAAAGTAAAATAAAGGAATACTAGTTGGTAATGCTCTTCATTAGCCAAGTACTTTTGTTAAAATATTGATTGAAATTGGATTAGCCTTTGTCAGCAATGACAGTGGTAAGGCCTGTCATCTTTATTTCCTTAGTTAAGGTAGTAGGATTAGTGTTAAGTTCATTGATTTTCTTGGGAAACTTGAGTATTTAAGTACTTCAAACTAGTCTGTTGTCACTGCAAGGTGCTACTGATCAATATTTTCTCTCTTGATCATTGGAACAGCTTTAGTCCCAATAGATTTTACTGTATGAATATTTCCACAAATTGCCTACTGTATCAAATGCATTAATTACTTATTTTTGCAAGGTTTTGTGTAACAGTATGCTGCTAGGATCAAGCAATATTTTAATCTTGTTATTCTAATTTCATAATAATTCTTAATTTTTATCACAGTAACAAATCAAGGGTGAAGCAAATAACAGGACTGGAAGGGAATATTCCTCTGGTTTAACCCCAGTCCATAATTTTCAAAGCACGAGTTAGCATCTGTCTTTTCTTCAAAGATAGACTGCACGTAGTCTTTGTCCAACTTCTTAAGTTATCTTGTCAGTTCTGCCAAATGGACTTCTTTTCCTTTTTTTAATTTTAATTACAATCAAATTCTAAAATCTTCTACCTTGAATACAACTTCTGGACATGCCAGAAGGCAGGATGGGGGGACCTGAGGTATATAGTTAATCTCAGAAATTATTTGAGTAACACAGCATAGATAGTCCTTATCTACCAATAGCAAAAAGTTAATTTTTTTGTCATTAGTGAATTAAATATATGCAAGGCTTGTGAAATCTGTCATATGTATCATATCTGTTCTGACTCCAAGGTGAGCTGATGCTCCATATGCTGCAAAAGTTGCTGGAGGTAAATGAGGGTTGTCTTGCAACAAGTCCAGAAGACGCCAACGCTGCACACTGTGTAATATGGATTAGGTCAGAAATCTGTCAGTATGATGGGAGATTTGTTCCCTACTTCTGTTCTTGTCCCTCAGAGAACTCCTCTTACTGCTCAAGACATCTCCCGCTTGAATTTGGGATGTTTGTTTCCTGTGGTCCTTCACTAGACTGTGGGAGGCATGAGTGGTGCCTGCCCCAAGACAGGACTTGTGCTGGGGGCCCATGTGGCAAGAGGGTCATGCCCTGCTATAATGTCCTAGTGCAGCATCACTCCCCTCCCTCTCCAGCTTGGCCAGGTGCCTGTCATCCCTGTTGCTGCTCCCAGTAGTGATTGTATTGGATCTTCCACAATGCTGATACAACAAAATTATAATGGCACTGTCAAATACTGTGATAGAGCATTACTAAACTGATTTGAAAAGCATTATGGTATATAAACTTCCTAATGGCACACTTCCAGCTACTGTGCATGACTGATTATAGTGTTGAAATTACATTGCAGTTACCAGAAAACTACTTAAATCACTTCAATAAATGCATTTTTGTATGAGCAGTATAATGTGATACTCAGCATGCTGTCACTGACACTGAGTACATAAACATAGCACACTTACGTAGTTCCTATACTGCTTGTGGTGGTGATATGGAAGACTTTGTAGTCTATTTACACTGGCTGAGCTTATGTTAGCAGTAAGATAAAAACCATGAGCCACAAGACAGTCAGTCAAATATCTCAGTTAATGTTCACCGGAAGTGTGCCAAGTCCTCCATGCTTTTGCCTCTTTCCAAAGGGGGTATGTGTATCAAAGTGCTCATGAGAAAGACAACAGAGCCTTTGGCACCACGGGTGCAATGCTGAGTGCTTCCAGGAGCACAGCTGCTTGTTGTAATGTGCATTTATCTTGGTGTTATTAATACTGGCAGTGGTTGGCTTTCTGGCAGGCTTCCTACCACATCAGTGGGTGATGTTCCAACTCTGGAAACGAAAGGGTACAATTTTACTTCTTTTCCTTGCACTCTGTTAATAAGAGTACTGTACAAGGTCCTTATTGTTTTACTTGGTGTTGCCAGTGTAATTAAGCCTCTCTCAGAATTGATTTGGCATTCGGTTCAGTCACTGAATAACAGTTTACGTCATATCAGGGCTACCTACAGCAGTAGTAGGCCTGTCCACTGACTCACAGCAGGACCTGCTAGAAAGGGAAGTTTGCAATGGGCTCTGCAAGATCACAGGAAAGAAAACATTTATTTGAAATACACGTGTGGCCCTTTTGTAGCCATGTCTTTAAAGGAGAAAAAAAAAATTAGCCAGATGTTTACTATGGAAAAATATTAATATAAATAAGCTTTGTTTCAGCTGAGTTCTTAAACAGAAAGGAAAATGAGACCTTCATATGTGTTGGTCATTGCCCTGTCCACCTGAGCACTGTGATGCCTCAGGAATGAGTGTCCCCAAGCCACTGCTTAAGTCCTGGCCCACATGATATGTGGGGATGGCCAGCAAAGAGGTGTGAGGACCAAAGAAGTTTGGCACTATGGAAGCTGAGGGGCTTTGCGTAGAGGAGAGGGAGGCACGCCTGACTGGGAGGATGGGATTCCATTCCGAGGGCTGGAACATGGTCAAGTGAGGGCCTGACATAGAGGCCATGTCACCCTTCCCTGTCCTGAGCTTTGGTAGTAGTAGAGACCTGGTCTTAGACCATTGGTCATGGACAATCAAGTGCTACCGCATGTGCTTGCAGTTGAAGCAGCTCATCATAGCAGGGAAAGGCATCTGACCATCCTCCCTGGTGTGTTAGCAGCTCACTTTTCATTTTTTTCTGTGTGATGCTGGTATAGACAGCAGCACGGGGCATATTCCCCTGCTATGCTTGCAGAGACAGGCTCTGCCCCAAAATAATGGATAAGGCCACTTTGCAATTTGCTAGGTTAGTGTTTATATGGTAAGATGGGAAGGATGAATGTAGGATGCTTTAAAGTATGGTGTTGAGATGTGTCTG
This sequence comes from Fulmarus glacialis, assembly GCF_000690835.1. NCBI lineage: Eukaryota > Metazoa > Chordata > Aves > Procellariiformes > Procellariidae > Fulmarus > Fulmarus glacialis. Next base: position 4,793 of record NW_009198827.1, on the reverse strand, counting down.
AGCTTGGGAAGCCTCAAGTCTGTTGGCACAGGCAAATGGTGGACTGTGGCAAGTCAGGTGATGTGCTATTAGCAGGGTCTTGCCCATACAACCTCTGAACAGCAATCTCTGCTATTCTTTTACCCCAGTCACTCTGAGGTTTCATTCTAGACCAAGCCACTTGAAAAACTGGGGTGTTTGTTGTGTAGATGAGGAGGCGGGCTACTTCCAGGCTTGCTTCTTAGGGTTATTTTGTAACATGGGCACAGCCTGTGAGGACTTCTTGCTGTTTCCTATGTGGGGATGGTTTAATTGGCTGGCGGCACATGCTGAATCTTGCAATTGTATGCAAAGCTACACTCACTGCTGCTGGTTCAGAAAATTTGCAACTGTTCATGTGAGAATTTCATGTGTCTGACTCATTGTGAATGAGGCTGTGAGTGACAAAGTACCTTGCAGTTATTTTTCTTTTCTCCCCCTGAAGAGTAGGAGGAAAGCAGAGATATTCCTCCCCCCTGCATAGACATAGCAAGCCTGGATTTGATATATTTTCTTTTTTTTTTTTTTTTTCCTAATGCACAAAACTAGGTTGTGAAATCCATCTGTAGGCTGCCTGGCAAGTTTCTTTACTTGCTTGAATAATCAGCCATCACTTTTGATGCAGCCAGTGTCTTTAAACACCATTGGTTATCAAAGGCGTGTGTTGGTATAGAAGAATGCTGCATTGCTTTCTCTTGGATAGTCAGCCAATAGTCCCACACAATGCAAACTGTGGCACTTCATTTCTCAGTCACAACTACTGTTTAACAGTATTATCTGAGCTGTTTTTTTCTGCTGTGCAAGTGTAAGAGAGTCTAATATGAAAGATTCATGAACTTCTGTTACTATTCAAAGCCTGGTGATTTCCCTGAAGAGTTTGTAGTTGGGTATTTGATACCTTACATTTAACACTTTCAGGAGGTCTGACATCCTTCTTCTTCCATGGTAAAAAAGTGAGATTTAGTATCTGTAAAGGTACTCTACAATAAGACTTTTAATTTCTTTTGTGAAGTGGAACTTATTCTTGTTGAAGTATGGCCTTAATCTTTTGATGAATACGTCCCCATGTGTCTATTATCAACCTAAAATTAGTCCATATTTAGATGCATGAATTGGGGTATAATGACAGGAGTGAATATTTGGGGACTGCAAGAGTATTCCAGAAGTTCCTGTGTTGTCAATGTGTTGGCCAGCAGTTGTACTTTCCATAATATAAATCTTCATAGATACACTCAGATAATACCTCATTTTTCCCTCCCAGAGTAATTTAGTCCCAACAAAATTTGTCCAGTGCTGGAGAGGGTCCCATGAACAGCAGCTACATCACCATAATACTTTCCTCTCACAGCAAAAATTTCCTTTCCTCAGTTATGGCTCATTTGCAAAGCCCGAATCTCAAATATATCCATTCTATTAAAGGAGGTCAGTCCCAGCCTCACAGCTGGATAATCTCATCCCTTAGTTGTAGATTAAAAATTCTTGGACTTTCATTAATTATTTGCATTTCATTTCTGATCTCTCAGCATTCATGCACAGTAGGGCTCGTGTCCAGCCCATGTGCCTTCAGATTCTTTTGTTTCATGACAAAAACTGGGTCAAAATGAACATGAGCAAAGATTTTGAGCCTAGATGATTAGTAGAAATTATTATTGTTAGAACTCTTTTTTAAGTATCAGTGAAGCAAAAATAGTTGAAGTTTTATAAGCTACTAAAATATTTGTGAAAATCACTGAACAGAAAAAACGCTCATTTTACACTGACCTAGTGTGTGTTAGTGGCTGACAAATTTCAGTAAGTCAATCTCCACTTATGTTATACTCAAAGTTTTAGTATTGCTTCTCAATTCTGTGTAGTTTTGTGCTAGTCATCTGAATCTCGGGGTCAGCAGCCAGGCAACAATTTCTCCGTCTGGTCTTGCTGAATGGCATTGCTTTTCAATCTGTCAGAGGTTTCCAAATGTATTGCACTATTTTTAAGTTAGTCATTTTTGGTGGGAAGACTGTTCTGCTCATTTTTTGTCACGCATCACATTAAAGCCTTGCTCTGTGCAGTTTTTGTGAGCTTCTTGCACTTGTATTTTGCTAATATTTTCCCACAAAATAGCAGATAGAATGTAGTATGTCAATGGATTGGCCATGACTAAGAAGTCTTTGAAGCTGAGAGTTAATTTTAATACTCATTAGCTGAAATGATTTCACTCCTATTTTATTAGAAAAATATTTCATCATGTGATTGTATTGCTTGCCCCACTGAAATAAAATTAAAATTCCCTGTATTGCTATTTTAGCTTTCCTTTCCTGCCTTTGATCACATTGGTTGGAAATGGCTGTAGATAAGTCTTGTTCTTATTTGTTAAATTATACTTTGACTTAGCCTTTTTATTGGTAAAAAATTGTGCTTTGAGCTATTTTGAAATGTGTGCACTGGAAGATTTTGGATTCGACCAATTTTGGCATATCCTATTTTCTGTTTGTCTGGAGATTGTTCAAGGTTTTTACTGTGCAATTAATCAGATTTTGGCTTTGGAGAGAGCCATAAAGGGAGACTGTGAAGCATTTTGTAACATAGCCAACTCCTCCAAAATATCTGTTACAGAGCTAGTTTAATTTAAGAAACTGTAATTAGCTATCTTTTTCATCGTTCCAGCACAAATGGAATTTTTTGGAAATTAAGTATGTAGGACAGAATATTTGTAGTGGAACATAGACTACAGACAGATCCAGATCTGGATCATGGCACATGCAAATCTTGCCCATTTTTCTGTCAAAGTTTTCAGTAACTTCTTAGAATTCAGCTTGATTTTACAGAACTTGTCACAGATAAACTACTTGCAAACACTGTTGAATGAAATGTACTTCATTTCAGGTACATCATAATCCAAAACTAACTGCAGGCAGTGATTTATTCTGACACTGGCCAAAGGATGACTAAAACACTGAAGTAATTGGATTTGAATAGCACGTCATGACTTTTACTTGTAATTGTATAGATATTTATATCAACGTTGTATGCACACATATCTGCACACCCTGAGATGAATTGTGTCCAGACGTTGACCTGTGCCCCTGTGGACAGGGATTCCAAAATTTTTTGGTCAGTTAGGGACCACTTAGGTAAGAGGAAGGAGACTTTCTCTTGCAGGATTGAGGACTTCACCCCTCTTTGTCCCAAAGCTCAACGTTTTCAAAGGCCAGCCCAGATTTAGCTTGAAAATAGCTCCAGGTTCATTTGTTATCAGATCTGCTCTGAGGACAAGCATTTGACGCTGCCACTAGGTATGACATGTACAGCATAGTCTCCCTTCCAGGTATCTCTGTGCTTGGGCAGCCCATGACTGAAAGCAGATTTTTATACTCTCTAGTCAAGAAGTGACCTTCTGATAGGTGCACAGACCCCTAGAGAGATCTAACCTTATCAGTTGCGCTGTGCCCAGAGGACACAGATTCTGCAGCAGTGAGATGTTCATTGCCTAATGAAGTCTGTCCTTGTTCCAGTCCTTCAGTATTTGCTCCTGCCTTAGCATCATAGAATGGTTTGGACTGGAAGGGACCTTTAACAATCACGTAGTCCAACCCCTGTGCTGTGGGCAGGGACATCATCCACTAGATCAGGTTGCTCAGAGCCCCATCCATCCTGACCTTGACACTTCCAGGGATGGGGCATCCACAACTTCTCTGGGAAACCTGTTCCAGTATCTGACCACTCTCATAGTAAAACTATATAAAGATAGATTCCTTATATCTAATCTAAATCTACCCTCTTTTAGTTTAGAACTGTTGCCCCTTGTCCTGTCACTAGAGGCCCTGGTAAAAAGTGTCTCTCCATCTTTCTTATAAGCCCCCTTTATATATTGAAAGGCTGCAATAAGGTCTCCCTGAAGACTTCTCTTCTCCAGACTACACAACTCTCTCAGCCTTTCTTCATAGGTGTTCCAGCCCTCTGATCAGTTTCGTGGCGCGCCTCTGCACCCACTCTAACAAGTCCATGTCTTTCTTGTGCTGGGGGTCCCAGAGCTGGATGCAGTACTCCGGGGGGGGTGTCTCAGCAGAGTAGAGGGGGAGAATCACCTCCCTCGACCTGCTGGCCATGCTTCTTTTTATGCAGCCCAGGATATGATTGGCTTTATGGGCTGCAAGTGCACGTTGCCAGCTCATATCTAATTTTTCATCCACCAGTATCCCCACCTCCTTCTCTGCAGGGCTGCTCTCAATCCATTCATTCCCCAGCCTGTACTGATACTGGGGATTGCCCTGACCCAGGTGCAGGACCTTGCACTTGGCCTTGTTGAACTTCATGAGGTTCACATGGGCGCACTCCTCAAGCCTGTCAAGGTCCCTCTGGGTGCCATCCCTTCCCTCAAGCATATCAACTGCACCACTCAGCTTGGTGTCATCTGCAGTCTTGCTTGGAGAGCACTCAATCCCACCGTCTATGTCATTAATGAAGATACTGAACAGTACTAGTCCTGACACAAACCCCTGAGGGACACTGGGGTGATTGGTGGAAGGATCAGGAGCACAGGTAGTGTTTTCCTCAATCCCTTCAGTGGCAGGGAAGAATACTGAAGGGAACACGAAAACTCACCGGATCAACACGTGGCTTAGGGGCTGGTGCCATCGGCAAAATTTTGGCTTCTTTGATCACGGGGAGGTGTACACGGCACCGGGCCTGCTGGGGACAGACGGAGTTCAGCTGTCTCACAGGGGGAAAAGGATTCTTGCGTATGAGTCGGCGGGGCTTTACACGAGTTTTGAAGGGGGAAGGGGATAAAACCA
>NW_009198826.1:13036-13310 GCF_000690835.1 Fulmarus glacialis | reverse complement strand
CCGGCTGTCGGAGCCGTCGCCGAACCCGGACCCGGGCCAGGTCCGGCACCGGCACCCTGGGTGCTGCTGCTAACCGCGGCTTTGGGTTAGCGACGCCCGGGCGAGGTTATGGGGAACGGCGTTTGTCTTCCTTAGATTTGCCACGGCTGCTCGGAGAGTAAAGTTCGCCCGGCCGGTTCCCTCGCCCGGCCGCTTTGGCAGCGCGGGGGTCGCTGCTCCGGCTTGGGCTTGTTTGGCTTCGCGGGGGGCCCAGGGACGTGTTGGGGGTTTCACA
>NW_009198826.1:6731-12844 GCF_000690835.1 Fulmarus glacialis | reverse complement strand
CGTACGCATAAACCCTGAAAGCCGTAGTTCTTACGGCAGATGCCAGGGCAAATAAAACTATTATTTCACAATTTTAGTAGTTAAGAATTTTAAGTCATTCCTGCAGCTTTTGGGGACTAATAACAATTCAGTGCTTAGGGCTGTCAATACAGGGGCACAGAATCCGTTAATAAATACCCTGTCATCCTAATGTGGTCCTGGGCCCCTGTTGGCTTTGGTGGCCTATGAGTCAGGTTCGCAGGGCTTCATTGTGCTCCGTCCAGGAGGTGCGGGAGCGCCTCAGGATTTCTTGGGACTCGCCTCGAGTGATACGGGCACAAGCACCTCGTGTGATCGTAATTTTACAATAACTGATGACTTCTGTTGCATAAAAGGCTGGCTCCCGCCAGCATGTTCAATACTAGGAGGACTGAACTACAGCTAACAAAGAGTTGCTTGCTCCTTGTTAAGTCTGTGAGCATGTCTGTCTTCGTTTTCCTGGTTTTCAGTGTAGGTGATAATGTCATTCCTGACACTGAGTATTGTTTGACTGGAATTATTCTGTCTGAGTAAACATATTGACCTTGGGCTTGTGGTCTTTATTTGATGTCATGTCAGAATAAGTCAATGGGAGACAGGAGTGCCTAGGATTTGTTTTAAATTGAGGTTTTCCCATCCTGCCGCTTTCCACAGCAACTGCATTTACCTTTGCCCCCAAATGATGGCTGCCAGTATCTTCCCTCCCGGGAAGCTGCAGACTCCTGACCGGCACGTTTGACTTCTTGCTGTACGCCCAGCATTGTCTGCTTCTCTCCTCACAAGACTTCAGAAGTTCATTTTTATTGTCACAGAGGCAGAAGCTACTGCAACAAGGTTCAACATTCAAAATAATTTTAAATAAAGTGTTTATTGACAATTATTCTCAAAGCAAAGTAAAATTGTTCTCTCCGTAACGCTTTTCAAAATAAGGGTCTTTTTCCAATTATGTTGGTTATCTCAACAAGTTTTACTTCGTGTCCTTTCCCATACTCTCTTTCTCTCAGTGTTGCAGCATCCGAGCCACTGCCATTTCCTTCGCCGTGGCTCCGCAAGGTACCTGCTGGAGTTACAACTCTTGGGCACCTTAGTGGTCCCAGGGAAGAGACTGAAGCCAGAGTGACGTGCTCAGAGACCTCGACTGTCGTACATAATTTGTTTGGCTCAAGCCCCAGAGCAGGCTTTGACAGGCTGTACAGCTTGCAGCTGCGAGAGTCCCTAGCTTGGAGGAGACACCCCAGCCCCCCAAAGAGGCGGGGAGGTCTTTGCATGGTTCCTTCAACGCACTCCCCCTTTGTGCAACATTGTAGGGGAATGAGTGTGGTTGAGTGCGAACTTACCTTCATCCCCGACCGTCGTCCCTTTCCCCTCCCACGGAGAGCAGGAGGCAGGAGCACTGTCCCACAGAGGGACGCCAGCCGGGTTGCCCAGGTAGTTTTCCTCACAAACTCCTGCCAGTAACTCCACAGAGAGGCAGCAGACGTCTGAATCACTTTCTCTCGCCTACTTGTGACAACAACATAACTTAATAATGATGTCCTTGCATCATACTATCCTATCATTTCCCTCTAGATTTTTTTTTCTTTTTTTTACAACTACACTGAGAAAGGAGCTAAGAGAGCTTTCAGGTGTGAGATTTACAGCTGTTATTTAAGTACAGATTTTGCAGATTCATCAGAAGACAGTCTTGCTGCTTGGAAAGCACCTCGGCCATCACAGCTGCCACTAGTAGCAAGCGCGGTACAGAATGATAACATTCAGCAATGATGTTCACAGTTTATTAAACACTATAAATTATTCTGAAAACTTGGTTTGATCTCAGGACATACAGAATCCATTGGTTTTGTAAACCGTGCTGCTCCCAAAGTAGATAATAGAAAGCATTACATAATTTTTCTATAATCATACAGTTGAGTTGAAATGTTAAAGAAGCATTCCTAAAATAGCTAACGATTTTAAAGCAATTCATCCTTTCTTACTTTGGGAAAAAATTACTTGGTCCCTAAGCCTGTACCCACAAGCTCTTACCTATTTCTTCACAAAGTTGTTAGAGATACAGCCGCACGAAAGGAGACAATTCCTTTATATAAAGGGGTTGATAGTATCTATTGATTTCAGTGTGAGTAGTGTAAAGCAAAATGGACCAAATGTATCCAATTTTCTGAAAGTCTCAGAGGGCAGGACCACAAATTAAAATTAGTGTTGGTGGTGTTATTTCTCTGTTTAGTATCCTCTTTCTTAAGGTTTGATTAAGTGAGAAAATCTATGGGAAGCTGTCTGGGAATGGTCTTCCTCATAAATAAACAAATACGGATAGTTTCCTATCAATGTTTTTTAAAACACATCATGCTTATTTGTGTAGAAGCTTCCTTCCCTTTTCCTTCACTCCTTTTTCTGACTGCCTGGACTGCAATGTCTCTTGTTGTCCTTGCCCCTTCCACCTCCACCCCTGCCTTTTCTAGCTCCCTGGTTACACTCGGCGCTCCGTGTGCTTACCAGTAAAACTGCTGGCTTTCCGGTGCTGAAAGGGGGGTATACTCCCTCCTCTGTATGGAGAAAGGACTCTTTGGAGGATCCGATCTTTCTCCCCTCATGAGTGAGAGAAGGGCCCTGAGCTGGACGCTGGGACGATGAATGGCTGGCCAGGGTGAGGGTGCCTGCCTCTGGCCCCTCCTCAGGGACTCCTGGAGAGCCTGAGGGGGCACCCCCAGCGGTTTTGGGGCTGGGAAGGAGGGTGCGAAGGGAGACTCGGCTAGATCAGAAGACTTGTCGAGAGTCCTGAAAGGGCTGCATTTGTTTCCTGCTTTACTTTGGATGCTGAACGTATCACAAAATCAGCTTGTAGAGCAGTATTAATTCGGATAACTGAGGGGATTTTGATTTTGAGAGATACCTGCCTTCTACTGACCATCTGAAGCTCGTCTTCTCAGAGATAACTAGCAGCTGTGAGTTGCACATAGCAGTCATTTAATACCATAAAATGTATTTCCAGCCACAGCATTCCACTTTCTCATTCGTACGCATTGCTTTCGTTTCGCTCAAGTGCCATCTTACCTTACGAGAAAAGAGAAAAAGACATTGCCGATTCACCCTCCCAACACCTCTCCCTGTGCGTTCCTTGAATCTGGGCTGCTGTATCTTGTTTGTCTACTCTCCTACGTAAGCAAGGGTAATCTTTCTTCACAGGGGAGTGTGCCCATGACTCCTCCACAGAACACAAAGAAGTCACAGTGAAGCTCTGCTTTATCCACAACAGCTTCAAGCTCATGCAGTATCAAATGGTGCAAAGGAGCAAGAAGCCAAGGTGGTTAGCTTGAACAAGCCTGTGTGTAAATAACTCTGGCAGAAGGCCCAAAGGAAGGGGAGTACTATTTGCCTGGTAATGAACAAACGGCTCTATTTCCTGAAGGAAAAAAATTTTTCTGCTATATTGAGCTTTCCCTCAAAAAAAAAAAAAAAAGTGATTTTCTCCCCATAAAGTATTTCCAGATGCAGAACTAACATGCCATGTGTATAAACAGCTTGATAATAACATGTCATCACTTGACCTTGGAAGGGGGGAAAAATGAAAAAGGCAGAATTTTCTGAAATTATGTCCTTTCATGGGAACATTTTTTAAAGCCCATGAATTCTGGGAAAAGATTTTTAAATAAAATTTGATTATTTTTACTCATTTCCATTTTTTCACAGCTAATTAGCAGGCTGAATAGGAAAATCTACAATGCTGACCAGAAACTCAGCCAAGTGATTATGTGCACTTCTCATGTGAGATAAATGAACCCTGTAAGTGCTATAGCCAGATTCTCTTTGATCATCCTTTTTGATATCACAACCCAATTGAGTTTTTGAAAGACCCTTACTTTTTAGGCATTTTGAGAAAATATTTTGCCTTGCTAACATGTGGGCCATGTTATCAGGCACTGGTTATTTCTCTTTAAATGAAAAGTAATAGCTCCTATGTATTTTGTATACTATACTCAGTTCTCTCCCTCTCCTTGCCCCACTTTTTCTAGGAAGAGCTGAAGGAAGAGCCTGCCAAAGACATGGTGTGATTTAGCAACTTCTGAGTTATATATAACCTGAACAATTAAGTGACTTAATTTTCTAAAAGCTTACCTATTTATATTCCCATTAGACCTGATAGCCTTTCGTTTAGCATTCTTCTCAAACAGGCAACTTACAATTTTGCATCATCTTCCAATTCAAAGAAAGCTCGAGTGCTTCATGTGTAGAGAATTTCATGTACGGGCTGGAGAGAGACAGAGGGGCAGACCACTCTTAGTAGTGAGTAGTGACAACTTGAAAACAGAGTAAAGGAGAGTATCGTGGCATCTCAGAATGGCAGAGGGCACTTTGGATAAGAAAAATGACATCACTAAGTTGCGGCTACCTGGAATTTGGCCATATTATCCTATCTCCCTTACTCTTCTGGCACATGCCATGGGAACCTTCCTAACCACATTGGTTGCCCTCCTGGTTTTGCATCTCAGGAATCTTCCCACAGGCCAGTGCCCCGAGCATCCTGCAAATACCTTCCTTCACAACTGATCCAGAGGGAAGTGTGCCACCTACTGAAGGACCTCAGCCACTTTCTATAGGTCTTGGACTTTCTTAAGTTCTTTCCCATTCCTGAACTTCCCAGGCCTTCACGCTACTGATTTGAATAAGGAATTAGTCTTTGGTTTATGAAAGTTTGTAAACACAGCAATTGGAAGATCATGAAGATGGACATGAGCAAATACAAGCCGGGCTAGTTCCGTCTAATTCATGTGTAAGCAGCGTAATTTGAGATTAAAAAAAATCCTCCGTCTGAAAGCAAGTATAAGTGTTACCCCTACATCACCACTTTTGCCAAAAGTGGGATAAATATCAAGATTTTTTTCTATAATTGTATGAAAAGATTAGATTTGGGGATAATCAGTACAACACATGAATGTGTTGGCAATACTGACCTACACAGTATTTGCAGTTTAGGTATTAGTTAGGCTTTTTAAACAAATGAGTGAACAACTTCCTTTACTGCCCGATAGTAGTTACCTTTGGTAGTGCACTTTCTTCAGTTGATCATTCAGTTGAACAAGCTCAAAGGAAACTTTACACAGTTGTTGTCATAACTTGTTTGACACACCTAGAGAGTGTCCTTTGGTTACCCGTGTCTCATGCCATTGAGTTATTCATGCATAGTAATGCATCACTTTTGCTATCAAAAAAGTTGAAACAGATGTCAATGTTGTTTCAACTGTTGCGGTAGTGGATCATAAATATTTTAACAAGACCAATTGCTTTTATTAAAATCTGTGGAACGGGGTAACTGAAAAGCTTTCAGTTTTGAGGCTCATCAGAGCCTTTCTCTTTGGAGTCAGTGATTTAAATTCTGCTCATGTACATTACAGTAGATAATCAAAACATCTGAAATTCTGATTCACTGAAATTAACAGGTAATATATGTCTTTAAAGCTTATCACACTTCTGTATTGGACTTATTTGTGCCTAAGAAATATTGTTCTCAAAAATTGTCATGAAGAATTTCATCAAAACTTCAGCTGGAAAGTAGAGAAATAAAATAACATGTTTTAGAATAAAGAATAAAATCTTAATGTATTTACAGTTTGAAAATGTGTATAATAGAAGTTTGAAGTGTTTCTACCGGTTTTGTCACAGTCTTAACCAATCTGTCAAACAGTACATTAAAATCTCTGTAATACCTGAAGCTGTACCATTCAAGGTTTCACGTATGCAGGAGATAGAAGGGAAATAAAATCCATTGTCAGCAAGCACAAAACGGGGAGAGATCTAACTTTAAACTCACCATCACAGGCACGGGGTCTATACTAGCTATCACCGAGCAAAAAAACGTCTGGAAGACGTTACGGGCAGTTCTGCAAAACTATCAGCTCAGTGTTCAGCGCTAGCCAAGACGACAGAGAAATTCTTGGGAGTTATTCAGAAATGAAAGGAATAAAAATGCTATAGAACCACAGAAATCTAGGGCGGCACATACCAAATGCACTTCTGGTCATTTTCTGCCCGCTGTGCTCCCGGTGGGACTGCTCCGCGGGCTAAATCCTGGGGCAGGCAGGGCCGGAGCCAGCGGTGGC
>NW_009198826.1:0-6700 GCF_000690835.1 Fulmarus glacialis | reverse complement strand
GGCCGGCCGCGGTGGCACCCCTTGGGGAGCCACTGGTTGTTTTTCCCAGCTGCCAACCGCCCCCCGAGCTCCCTGCCATGCAGCTCCCGAGGCACGCGTGCCAGCCGCCGGCGCTCTCAGGCGCAGGAAAGGTTTTGTGGATTACGAAGGGTGGCCATCCCTTTGGTAGTATCTCTTAAATTATTAATCATGAGGAGAGGGTGAGCCAGAAGTGAACACTCGCTGATACTCTCAAAATCTAAAACCACACAAGGTGCCCTCCCTCCTTCCCTCCCTCCCTCCAAGAAAACTGCCCGATAGCAGATTTAAAACCAGCAAAAAGAACCACTTCTTGACACAGCACATGGTTAAAGCGTGGACCTGGGGCAGGAGAATGCAGTGGGGTACCATAGTATGAATGTCTTCAAAGCAAGATTCGCCTCATTAGCTGTGAGATAGCCCATTATCGGCTATTAAAGCTACGGCCCATAGGCACACAGATGCTCAGGGGCTCAGCCCCTAAACTACCGGCTGACTGGCAGAAGAGGGTGTATCACAGAAAAGATACAGGAGACAAAAAGAGGAAATTCTTTCCCTGAGCAATGTAACTGGCCACACTTTGAGGACAATAAATTACACGGAGCTTTCACCTGGCTGCACTAGTGGCAGCTCTTACATTCCTACCAGTTTATGGGGGGTCTTTTCAGTCAAAATTAGCCTCTCTTTCTGCAAACGTGTGACTACTTTGGGCTTTTGCATGATTTTCAGTTTCAAAGATTATATGGAGAAGCATTCAATGAAAATTTCAGTTCATCCTTGCACTGTTTTTCTTCTTCATGATGAAAGAGACATTGCATGTTACATCTTTTGCTTTGGAAACAGAAATGCATTAAAAGATCTCCAGCAGGATACTGATTTGTCATGATGTAACCAATTCTAATACTTAAAAGATCAATATAAACTCTATTTTCTGAATACCACAAGTTTATAAATGTGAAATACCCAGGCAGCAAACTTTGTGTTAACTGATTTTTTGAACTTCTAATATTTTTGGGCCATTGTCAGCCCAATTAGGTGTTCAGCGTATGTTTTGCATTTCAGAATCCATATGCCGTTCATCTGTAATAAAGAGATGTGAAAGGGATGTGAGTCACTAGTCATATTCAGGAAACATGTTTCTGAAAAATTAATACATGACTAGTTGCCAGTAAGTAGCAATCTGCTACATATACGGACAAAGTATGTTATAAAGCTACATATTTTAATGATAGTCTTTAAATGTTAAAATTGTAAACTGTAATGGAAACAACACTTCTCTAATGGACTATTTAATATCACTTAAGACCCACTAAGGACTGCACAATAATTCTTATATCGATGGGAGCTGGGTAAAATTGCATAGAGTCAGTACAGTACGGTAAAGTCTGCAGTCAAGCTGGTGTGTAAAGGTATACTTACTGTTAAGTGCAGGAATAAACCTAGTGATTTCAGTGATGTTCTCTTGGGCTTAAAGTTAAACAAATGCTTAAGTGCCCTCCATCCTTTCTCACAGAGAGTGACATTTCTTACACACCTCTAGGAGGAGAAGTACGATTTGGCCCAAATCAGTACACTAATACAAACACTTTCCCATCTCCAGTGGCTATTAGTATGCATGCACATGGTTTTCTTACTTTCTGAGAATTATTGGATTTTTCACATGGGTGGACACTACTGAATTCGAACAGGTTGCATTCATTGTATGTTGTTCGTTAACAATTTTAGTTGTGGTCTCAGTATAATTATGAGGAATCACTGGAGATGGAAAAAGAAAAAAAAAAAAAGGAGTCAGATTGTCTTTTTGGTCAATAAGGACATTGACAGACTCTTTAGAAAGCATTTTTACCCTAAAGCTAAAAATTGTAATTGCCAGTGTAATAACAGTATTTTGTTAAGGAACTAGCAAGAAGCCTGTTCAGCTGGGGAAAGTCAGTTGGTGGATACCAACATGTATCAGTAGAGATTCATTCCTGGGCTTACAGCATGGCCATCTGCCTTCCTGGCTCAAGGTCCCTGGACTGTAGAAATGACTAAAAGAGCAAATTAAAGTCTGTGGCATCTTCATTTAAACAGTAATTATATTTCAACAATCCAGAAATTTCTGAAACTACAGAAAAGTTGGCAGCAGCTAACCCTCTGTGCTGTGAGCAATGGGCACAGCAGCCTCACTCACAGCCATATAATAAATTAAAGGCCATCTTTTCGTCTTATTTTCTCTGCCCTAGGTAGGTGTAAAGGTCTGTTAAATAGTTTAGGCGAAATGCTTTTCTTTCAAAAAATCAGAATTGCATCTTTGGTTTCAGAGAAGAAAACTGACTAAAGACAGTTCATGACTGTAGGGAACAGATGTTCCTGAAGTGCAAATTTTGGTCAAAAGAATAAAATGTAAAAAATACCCTAGCAGCCAGATATTTGGACTTTTTAATTCGGTTCTTATTACTTTTCACCAGACTCGTACAACACAGAAGACAACAAAGCTATAGCTATGCTAGTCAATGAACCAGGCTAGGGCCCATTCTCTGCCCCTGAGGGCTTGCATCTTTAATGCCTTGCATCTTTAATGCCTTCCCCAAAGAGAGCGGCATCACACACAGTGCCTGGCAGGAACAGCCCTGAGCCCATGCTATTCCCCAGGCTGTGCTCAGGTGTATCTATCTGGCAGACTGCTATTTGGCACAAGCCAAAACCCCGCCAGGAAGCATGTTCACTGCTGAACAACATACATGACTGCATGCAGAGGGCTAAAACCATGCCCTGGCCCTGCGTTACACATTAAGACAGAAGTAGCCTAAGAGAATGAAAAAATACACAATCGGAAAGTCGAGGGATCGCTGGCAATATGCAAAGAGGGAAATGAAGTGCATATTGGCAGGGAGTGAAAAAATAAAATCATGCTGGATGGGAAGAGGAGAAATACTGAGAAGGAAATCATCTCAATTCAGGAAGCACTTAATAATGTGTTTTAAGTTAAAGCATATGCTTCAATATTTTCTTACTGATAGTCTGTGTGCCTCAAGTTAGGCATATATTTGAGCAGCTTGTTGAGCTGGGGCTCTGCAGTGAAGTTTCACAAGCTGCTTAAAGCTTAAGGCTTCCTCTTCCCGATGTCCCTAGCCCTGTTGTTCCGCCACCTCTCCTCCGCTGGCATTCGTACTTGCGTGAGCCGCACTGTCAGTGGCACCAGCAACGCACTTGCAGTGGGGTCTGGGGGACGTGAGCAGGAGAGGCGAGGGCGAAACTGGCTCTTTCAGCATCTGCAACCGAGCTGGACGCAAGCTGAAGACACTTGTCAAACCGCACTCTTGTGTGTCCTCATCCACTCCACTCCTTCTCCTTTAGCAAAGCTAAACAGAGATTTCAAACTTATCTTGGATGGGCCACCTGAGCCTTCACAACCTTTTTCTGAAGTGGTTAAATAAGCACCATATCTCCATGCAGGCATGGTGTAAGAAACAGATCCATCTCTGTGACTGGAAATAAATAAAATATTAATTTGCATTTTCAGAACAAACATTTCTAAAAATTGTGGATTTTTTTTTCCTGAAGAAGTGCCTGACAGATGGTTTGAGTGAGGAGTGGTGAGGCACTCAAACAGTACCAATTTCCTAGTGTTCTGTCAGCTATTTACAGTTTCTGTTGCACACATTAAACATTGAGAGCACTTCTCCTTCATAAACTTCAACTTTACCTTTTAACGTATAAGAAGAAAACCTTTCAGATGTCCCATATTGATACCACTGTAATGCTGTTGCTTAAATTATTGGTCTCCATCATTCCATGTACAGTGCATATATAGACGAGTTCATTAGTCAGGAAGAGACAATAAAATAGCACTAACCATTTAAAACCTATTAATCTGGATAGCACCATTAGCATAAGCAATACTTTATTATTACCAAATTAAATCCATTATAAGTATCCTGAGTATCAAATCAGGTTAGTAATAGACTGACGAAAGCTATCTACATGAATGACTGTACTGCCTGATGGAACACATTTTGTATTGGTATACATTAATCTGACTTTTAGTGTGCTATACTGTTATTTATAGCTCTGATAAGCTGACTTTTGTAACATGTAAAACAGCTAAACATTTTATGAAAGAGTAGTTAGATGTTCTCATAGGTTCTGTGATTGATTTTTTTTTCTCTTTAGGGGCTACAAGATATTTTCTAACACATCAGTCAGATAATTCTTCATCACTGTGCAACTTAAGTACGTATTTTTGCCTTCAGATTTTACAGGACTTAGGTTAAAGGAAACAGCAATGAAGACCAAACATAAAATATTTGAAAGAGTAGGATGCTAAACGGATACTAAATGGATATTCCAGATGACAAGACTATCGTGTTGTCATTGTTCCCACGGAGTCAGAGCCCTGCTAGTGCTGACTGAACATGCATGTGCTAGTCTGTTGGGACAGACTGGGATTGAGACTGCTCCTCAAAAAAGACTTCCGATATTTAGAAGGGACAGAATAAAATTGGAGATTTACTAAGGAGAATTTTAAGAAGAAAGGTGGTTTTTTACTTATTTAACAGAAATGTTTATTTTTATCTTTCTAAGGACAGAGACATGGTTTTCGTATCAGTTGATTGACTTGACTATTTTAAAAGCCTGCTATCTCTTGTAAGTGCTACATATGCCAAGTATTGTATATGTGTTTATGTAATGCATCCTAAAATGTAGGACACAGCTAAAAGTCAACTCCAGGCTCCCCTGAAGATTTTGCCGGTGGAGGTTGTCTCTTTATTATGGCTACTCTTGCTGTAGTGTGCAACTGTGTCTGAAAAGATTATTCTCCCAAGCCTTCTGTATAAGCCAGAAAATAGGCCTTTTCTACAGGTGGGAAGTTGAAGCGGAAAGATTATGACTTCACTTTGTGCTGGCAGGCAAGAAACTCAGGAGGAGCAGACCTCCCTGGTGCTTTCTGTGACCTTTCTCATAGAGTGGCTGCAACTTCATCTTTTTTGGTGCATTTCCACCACACGTGGGTGGGGTTTGTATATAGGATGGCAAGTGGAATCAAGAACTTGATTCTATTTGTCAGAAGTCAGATGTCAAAACATTGCTGTCGTTGTCAGCCATTGCCTCCCATACATATATATATAATTCTTTTCTAGCGTCTTCCTAGGGCAGTGCAACTAGGCTTTCACAGGGACAAAGGTGGCATATGTTGCTTGATACCCAGAGAGGGGAGATTTCTATCACTGCCCTGGACTTTCCTCATGCAATTGGGGAAGAATGTGGTAGGATCAGCATCAAGTTTAACCCTATCTCAGTCTGATACCTGACTCCATAGGTGGGATTACAGGCAAGGAACCAGAACAAACACCCAAGGTCTCAGGACATCAGGAGTCCGCTGGGATAAACTAAGTCGCAGCACTGGTGGGCTGGCACGGGAAGGAAGGGACTGTGCTGCTTTCATTTGCCAACCGCTCCCATTTTTCTGGTGTCAGCCACATCGTGGTACTCAGTGCAAGTTTTTTCTTAAGGCTGTTGTGATTTTCCCCTGAAGTAAGAGGATATATGACTGGTCCTTTCCGATAAACTGACAGGGTAATAACTTATATACACAAATCAGATCAGTTGACAGTAAAGATACATGCGATGTGTTGTTCGAAGGACGTGAATAGTTGTTGCTGTTGTTCAGCCTGAAATAACTTTGCTTTCCTGAATGCAATATGAAAATTTGCCAAGAAAAGTAAGACTATCACAGCTAAACGCAGCTCAGTGTTGTAAGACTGACAATAAGATATGCCTAGTACTTTAAGCTGGCCTCTTACTGCTTTTTCCAAGGTTCAGCCATAACAATCATTCTTCTGAAAGTCAGATTGTTTTGTGTAATTTTCCTATGTAGCATGACTCAGTTGCTTAAAAGTCTTTGAAATTCAAGAAGGAAAGAATCTAATGGAACCAGAAGCAAAATCTACTGAATTTTGAATCTCAGGGCATCTCTCAGGTTCAGTTTTTTCCCCTTACGCGTGGGTAAATAAGTTTAATTCGAGGATTCGAGATATAGCTTTCTCCCACAAAACGAATAGATTAAATAAAAGTGAATCCTTTTCTGACAGTCCTTTGAGGAAATAGTTTTTGTTGGTTAAACTGAATGGATTTACGTTCTGATCTTTTTTGCTATGTTTTACTGCAGTCAAATCAGTTTGTGCATATACAGAGACATGCCAACTTCATTTAGTCTTTCACATTTTAGTCCTCTTTTTAAGCAAAAGGACATTCAGTGATCAACTGAATTACATTATTTAAGAGTACTTTATGATGTATGCAGCAAAGATAAATACATTGCCTGGTTTCCTCTGGTGAGGTTGCCCTGTGGTTGAGCAGGAATCCTGTAAGCTGTGGCTCTCAGTGTGGTCCTGCACTTCTTTCCATCCTGAATGGGAGAGGGAAGGTTGAAGGGACAGTGGGAGCACTGGTCCTTCTCCAGATTTACTTCAAGCAGATCTCGACTCCTGTGACTTACTCTGAGGCGCACCTCCAGGCCCAAACTCCCAGGGATGAGGAGCTCCTCTGGGGGGGGGGTCGGTGCCCGTGCCCCAGTGACAGAGCCGCCCCTGGAGCTGCCACGACTAGGTCGTGCTCCTGGCCCCGTCTGCTTTCTCCCTGCACGGCTGCTCCGCAGGTGGCCTGCAGACGGCCCGCTGTCCTGGTTTTGGCTGGGATA
>NW_009198825.1:93092-112195 GCF_000690835.1 Fulmarus glacialis | reverse complement strand
GCCCCATAGACTTGTAAGCGTCCAGGTGCGTAGCAGGTCGTCAGCTTCTTCCTCCTGGATTATGGGGGGTTCATCCTGCTCGCCGCCCCTGTCTTCCAGCTCAGGGGGCGGAGTGGCCTGAGGATAACTGCTCTGACTATTAAAGACTGAGGCAAAGAAGGCATTAAGTACCTCAGCCTTATCCTCGTCCTTGGTGACAACGTTCCCACCTGCATCCAATAAAGGATGAAGATTCTCCTTGGCTCTCCTTTTGTCATTAATATACTTGTAAAAACATTTTTTTGTTGTCTCTCACGACGGTGGCCAGGTTGAGTTCTAGCTGGGCTTTTGCCTTTCTAATTTCCACTCTGCACGACCTAACGAGATCCCTGTACTCTTCTTGAGTTGCCTGCCCCTTCTTCCACAAGTGGTAAACCCTCCTTTTTTTCCTGAGTCCATGCCAGAGCTCCCCCTTCAGCCAGGCCGGTCGTCTTCCCCACCCGTTCTTCTTACGGCACATGGGGACAGCCCACTCCTGCTTTTACTGTAATTCAGCACTGGGAATGGAATATTGTGTTTAGTCTTACAACTGGTTTTCATCAAAATGACTTAAAATCCTTTTAAGGGAAGTGCTCTTTTGGGGGCTAGTTTTGCCAGAGTTTATTTCAGCACTGCAGTAACTCCACCTTTAATAGTTTAATGATTTGTTGTAATCTATCTTCATCTTTTGAGCAAAATTAATCTTTATTGAAACTCCATATCAGGGATATATATCACCCAGTATTTATATTATGTTTGTGTATGCAGGATAATCATAATTCCTAGCTATTATTTTATTATTATATAGAATTCAGGAGTTTGCCGTCCACTTGCTTGTAATTCATGGCATGGTGGAATTTAGTCTTGCTGAAGAACCTCTTGCTGAATTGCTTAACTCTATTTCTGGATAGAAGAACAGAAGAATTGGAGTCTATTGGGTTTTTACAGTAAACTTGAGAAACACTCAACTTCTAATAGAAGAGTAACTATAACTAGATTATTTCAATGTGCCTAACAGTACATTTAAGACAAATTAGTTATTTTTAGTCCTGTCTATCATAAGGAATTTTACATGACAGCTGGCTGATGAGACATAAATTGGCATTCTTCAGTGTAACTGAGACGACTCTTCCTTGCTTCCAGTCTTTGCAGTCCCTCTGCTAATCTGACAGCTCAACAAAGGTGACCGGTGTCTTTGGCTTTTAAAAGAGTTCAGGTGATCTAAGCCTAACAGCTGTGTGTTTTCTCCCATGAACATCTGGCACTCATCGTGGTATGTATTGTTGTATGTTTTGTTTTACATGTGCCAATACTGCCTTAAAGCTACTAGAAGGCCAAAGTTTATTTTGGCTGAGTACTCAACTATTTAGAATACACGATAATATAAAACTGCTAATTTCCCTCCAAACTCCTACAGCTGTTTTGATAAGTTATAAAGCAAAGAGGAAAAACTAGACTTGACTGTAACTATAAGATGGATCCTCTGGTGCATCTGCAGCGGGCTCACAGCTTGGGTGGTTGCAGGTCAGATATATAAAGGAAAAGGGATCGTTTCACACTGGTATCCATCATTAGTAGTAACTTAGGACAAATATTAATATTAGTGAAATCAAAGCTCCTTGAGTTTTAAATGGGCTAGTTACATATAATAAACTACTTAAAACATGATGAATAGCTTTAAAATTGTAACCTCTTCAGCAATTAAATGTCCATTAAATACATTTCTGGATGAATTATTTCAAATTCAATATATTAAGATGAAACCACTGACGGCAGTAAGGGTAAGCCTGCCGCTGGTTAAAATGTGGAAGGTTTTCCTGGGCAATGTGCGTGTGACAGAAAGATAATTCTGAGGTATTCTTCTATTATAATGACTTCTGAATAATTTGTGACCGTAATAGCTTCTCTAATAGGGGAAGAAAAGATAAATTTTTAAAACAAGTAAGAATCTCCACCAAGTTCATAAATTTTTGCAACTTTAATCAACGAGTTAAGCCTTCAGTCTAAATATGATTCCTGAAAGAAAAAGGTTAAGTCACAAAAGGTCTGTTAGTGGTCACAAAGGAGAAACTATTCCGGTCTGTTCCGCAGAAATTCATATTTAATGTCTTGGTACGAATTTACTCAGTGGCCTGCAATGGAAACTTCAGCTGGTACGTTCCCTTGTTTGCTTTCACATATTCATCACAAATTACAGAACTGCTCAATTCTGTGCGAGATACAAAATGGAAACAGTCCCTTGCTCACTGAGTTTAGTGCTTAAAGGTGGAAAGAGAATATGCACTGGGAAACCCAATGAAAGGATTAATTTTCAAGTTATATTTTTAGATCGAAGAAGATGGAATTAATTCAGAAGTGGAGGTGGCATCATATTTATCATAAACTCCAGTTTTGTTTCTCTTTTATGAAATGTGTCCAGCTGTCCTTTGGACCAGCTATTTCAGAGTTATAGGCCCTACAGGACCTGCCATCTTTGGGTATAGTCTAAGACAAAAAAAGGCAATTTAGCATAGTACAGAAACCTGCTAACAATTATATGTAGCAAGGAGAAATTAGTTTGGGACAGAGGTATTTTAAAGGGGATTCTGCCTTGTCTAGTTGGAAGTTCCATTAACTTTATGGTAGTGTGGAAAAAAGCCACAGTCAGAAGTGAGGCAGCTAGAAGATACTGCTGTCTGGGCAAAGGAATGAGATGATTGTTAAGTGGTGCCTCGAAGGTAAAGACAAGCTCTGTTTTTTGTTGGGAATACTTAACATAAAGGTGTTAAGAGAAAACAGTGGGTGTTTGTGTTAAATGGATTGCAAGGGAGAGGCATGGGAAAGTTGGGTGTGTTTTAAGTGTTTCTACATTGTCCTTACACTTTCAAAGCTGTTATCCTGCCTCTTGGGTAAATAATATTTAGAAAATATTTATAACATACACAGTCAACTTGATGTTTAGGTCTTTCAGAGCTGAGGAAAAAAAAGGAAGTAGCAGTAGTGTCAACATAGTTCAACCCTTGTGTACTTAAATTGTAAACTCATGGAGGAAGAATTGTACAGGGATATGTTTGCGCAGTGGGATCCTGGCTTCTGTATTTTATTATACCACAAATAGCAGACAAGAAACATAACTACATTAAAGTCACTGTATTTTAGAATTATAGTTCAGACAGTAGTGATCAAACCAGTGGTAAAATGGGATTTCAGTCTGTTTTTGCACATGTATAATTTGAAATTAAATCCTCAAATAAGCCAGGAAAACTATAGCTGTAGGGGGAGCAGATGATCAGAGTTCAGAGGCCAGATAGTTAGTGGAAGGAAAAATGGGCTCTGGGGTTTCCTTTGTTTCACCCATATATATCCGTAACCCATACAGCTGCAAAATTGCCTTAGTTTGGCCAACTACTGCCTCCCTCTTCTCTCCCCTCTCTCAACACATGGCTTCTTTCTACTCATACAAACTACAGCCGTAGAGCAAGTAGCATGCAACACTAAGGCTAGTGTTACACTATCCTTGTCATTCCTATGCTTATTCCCTTCAGTACCTGCATGTAGCTTTCATCCCTGGAAGTAAAGGCTTTTCCTAAAGCCTTATACATTTTTAAGTGCTTTTGGGTGCTGTTCTTAACACATACCTGAGATATTATACTGAAAGACATAGGACGGTATCTTTCCTTACCCAGCAAAAAATGCTGTGTGTTGTTTGTTTGTTTGTTTTTTAATGATAAAATAAGCAAATAAAATCTTGGTGAGGTAGCGAGATCAAGCTGTGAACTTTGTTCACAAGCTTTGCCTGTTCTTCCATGTATATGACTGGAACAGGGGTACTTGCATTTTTGATGCTGGAGGGAAGTGAATATTTCAATGATAATATCCATTCTGGTCTTCCTGGGCAACCTTGTTAAAATCCAACTTCTTCCCCTCAGGAATCACAGAGAAGATCTCAGCTCTTTTGCCTGCTCTGCTCGAGTGGGAATCCCACCGGCTCTGCCCACAGGAGGAGAGCAAACAGAGCAGAGATAAAACCCAGTGTGCATGTGAAAAAGGAGAATTTTGCTTAAGGCATCTGCAGTATCGTGGGAGGTTTAAGATAAAAGTTGTTTTTGTGTTTGGAGTGCAGCTGTGGAATATCTGACCTCAGGCTCAATAGCTACCAGGGACTTTTAGCTTCATCATTTGATGGTATAAAGTTTCAAGAACCTTGATTCTGCACTGCTAACATTTTAGATGCAGTGGATGCTGCCTCTAGTTCTTTAGCTGAATTTGCTGGAGGGCATGAACTCAAGAATTTTTCTCCTTGTTTTATTGGGTAGGAGAGACTGACACTAGCTTTACGTGCAGGTGAATTTTAAGTTTAAAATTCTGTTTTTCCACAAAGCCTACAAAAAGAGTAGCAGGCACCTGGCAAGCTGAGACTGCTGCTGCACTTCAAGGTGACTCCTTCAGTTTTCTTCATACTTTCCCATCTGCCCGTCTGCATTTGTCTGTACCTTCTTGTCTGATACTGGAATTGCGATGTTTCTGTCACAGGGGTCGTTCTTCTGCTCAGGGTCAGGCTACGCTTAACACACTGATGTCCATGTCCAGTACTTGTTTTCTCTGCAGCTAATTCAAATACAAACAAAAATGGGTTTAACAAGACTTCAGGAACTGCACTCAGCCCTTCTCACTCTGCAGATACATATGATTGCTGTTGCTTACATGTGCAGGCTAAATCCTCACGGTGTAATACCTCTTGTATGTGTATTTATGCTCATATCACTCTCACCACAATGCTTCACCTTACCAGAGACTTGGGACTATATTATTTTCAGAGGAGAGTAAAAAGATATTCCCTGTCTCAGTGGAATGCACAGCCTGAAGAGACACATTTTTGCCAGATCAGGCCAAACTGCAAAAATGGTACTTGTGTTTTGTCTGCGGCTTTGCTTTGCTTTTTTATAGCCACCACGCAGAGGTGATATTAGCTGGTAGACTGATTGCTTAAAAAATGGCTATAATCTCTAAGAGTCCCAGATGAAGTATGAGCTCTGTACGAGCTCTCTCAACACTGGACACTTTCTCTCAGTAGGGTACAAAATCCTTCTGCAATGACTCAGTATCCCAAATACTGCACACACGGCTTGTAAAAACATTCTGTGCTGTTTGAAAACGTCAGTCCCCGTATCTCTGTAAACAGGTTGACATCTTTTCCCAAGCAATTGAATGAAGGAAGGGAGAACTTGTTTTGTCTAATTTCAAACCCACTCAGATATCATCGCTTTCAAGGTTCAGCTCAAGCTTGAACATTGCTAAGTTCATGTTTCATTTCAAGATTGTGCTAAAAGGGGCAGGGGAAAAAATCAGTGAAAATATAAAGCAAAAAAGTTAATGGAGTGCTGCTCTCTCTGGAAAAACAAATATGGAGGTTGAGAGTGATAAAGAAACAGGACTAGGAAGGGCAGAAATTTGTATGAAAATGTCAGCACTCTCTGTACTCTATGGGCCAGTCACTGTGCTGGGTTTGGAGAAGTTTCCTTATCCATGAAGAACAGGTTTCCATTTAATGGTGCAGTTAAAAAAATAAATTGCCCCTAACATAATAAAAAAGGTTTAAAGAGGGAAGAAAGAAAAATTTTGAAAACTTTGATGCCTCTTACTACCAGTGTTCGCCAGGAAGTTTTTTTCACAAACTTCTCAGCTTGGGAAAACTTGTCCATCTCTTCTCTTCTTTCTTCTTCTCTTTTTCTTTATTTCTTCAATGTTCCAACTGAACAGTTGCTGCATGTCCAAGTCTGGCTGGC
Source organism: Fulmarus glacialis (assembly GCF_000690835.1). Taxonomy (NCBI): domain Eukaryota; kingdom Metazoa; phylum Chordata; class Aves; order Procellariiformes; family Procellariidae; genus Fulmarus; species Fulmarus glacialis. The sequence goes on along the minus strand of NW_009198825.1, from coordinate 106,412 downwards.
TAAGGTGGGATAGTACTAGCTTTCAACATTTACTTTAGAGTCTATCTCTTTCACCTGTTTCTCACCCCTCCTCACTGCATACTGTGATATATGGCAACTCTAGTGCTACTTGTTAAATTTCCTTGGTAAAAAACATAATTTGCAAGTGTGTTTTGCTTGCTTGCTTGTTTTCTTGCAATATGTTGCTCGTATTCCTTACTTGCAAAAATTATGTCATGACTTGTGGCTTACGCTGTCTACAGTGTAGCTAAATCCAAAGGACTGGCTGGGAACAGCTGAAGGCTGGAAAATTTGTTCTGCTTTCAGCTGAGCTTTTCTCTGAACTTTGCTTTGCCTTGCATTGCAGGATCCCTTTTCTGTTCAGGTGCACAGCCAGGGAAAGGTGGAGCGTGGAAGCTCTTGGAAAGAAGATTAGAAAATCCAGGGATCAATACTTAAATGAATGCGCTCAGTTCTTCTCTCAAAAAAATTGTCATTTCTGGACCTTAATAATTTCTCCATTTTGTAGACCAAACTAGTTGGACAGGACTGTCATTTTGCATCTGCATCTACTGATTCTGTACCTGTGTCAACCTGGCAGGAGAGTTGGCAATAACCATGCTTTTTGACTCCCAGTGTCAAAATCTCGTAAGGTTCATTAATCTTTTCATCCCATACCCCTAGATTTTACTTTCATGATCTATTTTAACCACCTTGTAATATAACAGCACCCCTCTCTCTGTATGGACCCTGATACTATAATCCTGTAACGGCATTTAGGGGCAATGGTGTTCTGATTAGCTTCCAGTGGTGATTAATCCTTTTTTTCCCCCAAATGGCAGTTGTTTATATCATTGGTAGTGCTCTCAATTCTGACCAGCCTTTTCTTATCAGTCAAGTCCTGTTTCAACACCTGGACCTGGCAATGGATTTCATGCATCAATGCCTAAGAGCTATTTTAGAGCCATTAACCACACCAGTGCTTACAAATATAAATATTACACTCTCCAAGCAGCATCCTGCTTCCCAGTCCCCATATTCCTCTTCCTTCCCCTCCTCTCCCTGTCCCTATCTCCTCAAATTATTTTAAAGTAACCCTGTGATTCAGGCTAGCCTGGGATCTTTGGCAGTCTGTCCTGCCTTTCCAGTTTTCAACCATACATTTGACTTCCAGTAGGGGGGGAAAAAGAAAAAAAAAAAAAAAAAAAAAAAAAAAAAAAAAAAAGGAAAGAAAAAAGGTTTTTACTTTACAGAGTCTGGCTTAAACATCTGCCTACTCTTGGCACTGTCTCAACCTGGAAAAGTAACAATGCTGTACTCTGAGTTGGCCAGTAGGTGTCAAAATAACCTGTCATTTGAACAACTGCAGTGTGTTACTGATGGGAAACGGATAATCTTTTGTCCTGTCTGGGGTTTATGAAGAGCTGGGCTCAGCGAGTATCTTGTGTCCTTACCCAAGAATGGAGCTGATGTTGCGGCAACTTATTGCGGCACTGCTGTAAATAATAGCATTACAGATGCTGACTCAAATCTAGTGAAACCAATAGATACTGGAACTTTACCCAGGCTAGTAATGCTGTGGAAAGTCATACACTTCTCCGACTGCCTTTCCCTCTCCCCCAATAATACTTAGCAAACTGGACATATGCTTTCTAATAGTCTGCATGTAGTGCTGACATAAGTTGATATGAACGCTTCATTGTGCTGGTCTTGCTGGCTTTGTTTTCAGTCCTTTTGTCCCACCACATTTGACCTTAAACTTGATTTTTCTTAACGTCTTGTACCTGAGAGCAGACCCGACAAGATGAGCTTTGCCCTCAGGGGTGCAAGGTGGCTCCTGCTGACTTTAGCACCCAACGTGACCCTCTGCAGTGAAATAGTTTAGTCATTGCATTCAGTGTCTCACTGAAAAGTTAGGGAGCCCCTGGATGTACTCAGGGTGTTTGGATTATGAACAATTCCCATGTTCTTTGAGCACTTCAGTTTAGAAGACAGAAAAATAATTGATGTTTTTGTACTGTCTTCAAAATCAACAGCTTGCATAACATTCATGTATATGTTTATTCTTTTCTGCCTGAAATGTTCATACCTGTTAATGCATATAGATACATTCTGCAGTTCTCAGCTTACCAGGATGAATGTAGGCACAGGTTTGCTGCCCTAAAACTTCATGTGCTTGTACAATTCTGGTTTAGTATTGTGAAGGAAAAAGTTTACCTGGGTCTATAATTGTAGATTTTATAAACCAATTTTTTGTGTTTCAGTTTACTGATGAAACAGAGTAAAAACATAAGCAATGAACAGAGCTTTAACCTGTCTCCTTTGGGAGTGGAGTTTTACCTGATTTTTTAGTTTCCTCAGAATGCTGTATCTGAGTCTGTATATGGATGACCTGATCTTTGTGAAGGGTGCTGTTACTATTAATTTCAGTTTATTTCAAGTTTGGTCACCCGCATGTGGCGAAACAGGCAGCCCTTTGGCTTCAATGGGGATTCCAGGCACAGGTCTGGCTGGAAGATTGCTCTCCTGAAAATCAGCCCCTTGCTTCTGTTCATGATGGTGATGCACCGAATTAGCTACAGTAAGTGAGAGAACTAATGACTTAGCAGAGGCTTCACTGAGAAAAAAATTCTGCTTTTATTTGGGTTTTTCACTGAAAAAGAAATTAAAAGCTGAGAACTGCAGTGACATGAACAACAAACAGATATAGATTGGTCATAAAAATGCAGTCAGGCGGGAAATGAGAAGGTTCCCATCCCTGAGAGCAGTGAATTTCTGAAACAGTCTTCTAACAAAATGAACCGGAGAAACAAAACCCATGAAAACAAAGCAAGCCACAGATTATCTGAGGCGAATTATGTAAAACCAATTTCCTGAATTGGTGCTTGTGAAAGCCAGGGCTGGATTTGATGACCTGAAGGGTCCTTCCAAGCCTGTTTCCCTTGAAACCAATACCTGAAGCCATGTGTTCCCTCTCTGATGCTACAAAAGAGCCTGCGTGCATGTCACGGGACTGCCTGGTGCTGGGTACCATGCGGGCTTAGATGAACAATTGGTTGGAATCTGTTGGTTCCTCTCTCTGTCAGAGTGTGTCACACTGGCAGAAATGCAACACTGAAACATCTCACCCAACAGTGGGCAACTCATCAAAAATAGGGCTGTTTATTGTTGGTTTGACCTATGCCAACTCTTCAGCTTATGTATTCACGGCTCATCACGGTGTGGGTTCCTCCTTACTGCTATAAATTCATGGGTGATTGTGGTGGAAAATTTGTTTTCAGTTAGTACGAGACGAAAACTAGTAGAAAATATTAAGTATGGGGGAAAAATCAACCCTAAATGAATCCAGAAAGTGCCTTAGGTAGGAGGTGAACCAAAGCACAAAGGCCAGTCAAAGTGAGTCTTTTCAACTGAGCAGAGTGATCAGGCAGGATTTGATTGAACTGGAGAGCTCTAATTGATGATATCTTAGAAGACGTCACACATCTGGGGGATCTGTTGGTTCCTTGACCTGGCGAGTAAATATAATTTACTTTGGTAAGATTTTAAATTGAAATACAATGTAAATTGACTCCTGCCCTTTCAGCTTTCACTTATTTCAGATGAGTTTCTGATCCTTAATGCCACACTGTAGTAACAATAAAAAAAGTCTTTTTAATACCTTATAGTAGCTGCCAGGAATAACACTGGTTTATAATGAAGCCAACAAATACTGAAATTTGAACAATTTGTGAAGTCAGTAGAAAATGTGTAACCACATACTCAAGCAAATAGGCTTTTCTTATATAATAATCACCCTACTCTTATAAAAAGCAGATGCAATTTCAAAGCAATAGAAAATATGTGTGCTGCATATTGGAATACGCTTGTTTAAGAAATAATCTCTTAAAAAGCCCATGGCTTCGTGTTTACTGTCTCTGTCTCCTCCTTTTTCTCAGTGAGATTGTTTTGTGGTCCTCCCCTCGCCCCCCATCGAAGGTGCACACCACCCACCATGATCATGCTCCATTAAGCTCTTGTGCTAAACAAAAAAGTTCTGCGGAGCTTTCATTTATCAACCTTCCCCTGAAGTGCTTTATGCATTTCATCAGGGATTTGCAAAACTATTCACAGCTTCGGAAGCACAGCACTGGAGTGCCATGATCGATGGGAGAGGAATTCAATAACCGCCCAATGCTGCTGAGCAATCCTGGGTAGTGGTTTGGGACAGGAAGTGAACGAGCAGAAGATAATGAGCTGAGGTAGTTCATTAGGTCCTCATTTAAAATGGATTGGGATTTTTAAGTGCTTTTGGCAGTTAAAGCCTCACTTTTAAGTCTCATTTGAAGAATGTTATTTTTGAGAAAAACAAAATTTTACATGTTGCTGGGTATTGGTTCAGGCCTGTCCCAAGTAGGTATTTTACCTTGCAAAGAGAGGTGAAGTGGAAAAAATATTTATCACAAAATATCTAATTTATTTATATACACTGATTTTATAAAGATGATGTTCCACTGATGGACAGTGATAAATACACATGTGCACAAGATGAATAGTACTGCTTCAAGACAGAATGGTGCCCTGAAAGCACAAAGCCTTGTTATCTGGATTTACCTTAGCGCTCTCCATCCAAATACAGTTGCAGCTTAGCACTGCTTATCTTAGCTATCCTATTAATTAAAATAGAAATGCCTTCATAGGCAACATTTCCCCTTCTCTCCTTCAGAGTCAGGACTGGTGTAGTGTGGTGTGATCTTTTAATCCTGGAATGAGAGGGTTTGCTCTTGCAAACAGCTTTGGATTTGTCAGTCTGAGCTCCTTTATTCTGCGCTGTAGATGTCTGGAAAATTGCCGCGTCTCCTCAGCTGGGTATTCTCATTGCTTAGCACATTCCCTGCAGCCCCTGACAGACAAGAACGTTACTGTGGGAACAGGAGAATGTCCAAAGCACACGATGTTCTGGCAAATCCCAGCTGGCAGGCAGCCCTCTGGGGTCACAGCTAGCCAGATGTGACGTGGGCTGCTCTAAATCAGACCATTGGCAAGCTCAAAGGACCAAGAAATTTTTTGCTACATCCACTTACCCCCAGCAGATACTGGGGCAGCTGAGGTTAAAGGCTAACATAGTGCTTCTTAGCAATTTTGAGGTGGAACATCGATCACCAGTTTCCATGAAGAATTAAATGGTACATTCAGTTTATTGAGAAGCTATATAAAAAAATGTTCTCTCGTACATGAGAGAGAAAATTATGATGCTTAAAGCATTCATTTAATCTACAGTCTCTATCACAAAAACAAGGGGCTGACAGCAATGTTGTTTACAGTTTTATTTAATTCGGAGTTAAATGGGACTGTTCTTGTGGCTGGCCATAAATAATGATGAAGTCACTATAATTAGAAGTTGAATTATTTCTTAATCTCATAACCAGGATTGGGGTCCTGTTGTGCTAGGTTATTTATAACCACAGAATAGAAAACTCTTTCTGAGCATTTAATGGCAAAAAGGGATAAGACATGACATGGACAAGTAACCAAACAAAAAGTGGAGTAACTGTGAAAGTAATCATATGAATGAAGGAGATGATCCTCACAGCCCTATGTTAATACTGTTTTTCACAATCATAGGTGAAATTGTAATTACTATGAACAATCCATAGCTGGTTTTTAAAATGACTGTACATTGTATTTAAACAAAATACTGTTGGAATGAAGACTCTGCAGAATTTTATTACATTTCCTTCATTACAGTTTGTTAATTCTTATGCAGATAATATTTGTCTTGTTATAAATAGTTATTTGCCAAATGCTATCTCATTTCATTAAAGCAGCTGTGATTTTAAATGTCTTTTAACTTTCTTTGAGTTGTTTAGTTTAGTTGTGTTTTAATCACAACTCTAGTCAAGTGGTGAAGAATAAATAGTAGATAACAATGATGAATGAAGTTGAGTGTCACAGAAAACAGGTGTCTGATCCAGCTTCCACTGAAATCCAGGAATAGATTCCTATTGACCATAGTGAAAACAAATGGAGAAATGATCTTTTGATTCAAGTTGCAAGCTTTATGAAAAATTAGTCTGTGTAGTTAAACCCACATAAACTCTTAGCCATGAGGCACAATAGTACTATAATTTTTAGATCTGAAAGGGGTTATTAGTTGAAAAGCAGTTTTATTTGTCTGAGAATGGAAGAATTGTCCTTTTATGTTATTGATTATGGGTAATTTAGGAAGACCTGAGTGGTCTTACGAAGGGCAAAATAAATTATGACAGAGTATAAGTATGTGTAGATGAGGTAGAACTGTATGGCATACCATATAACAGTGCCGTATGACAGTGAATTATATATTGCTTTTTTTACTTATTGCCTAAAAATACTATAGCAGTTCTCAGATCATAATTTTATATGATAAGAGAACAAGAACAGAAAGAGAAAGAAAAAGAATGGTTCTGTGTCCTTCTGTTTCCTGATAGAGATGTAATTTAATACTAAATTTTTTTTTTTCTGACCAATCTCTCTGAAAAACACATTTATTTCTAGCTGGCAGACAGCGTATTTTCCTCTGTGTATCTATTGGCTATACAAAGCTCTTGAAGTTCAGTTTGAAAACAGAATTTATATATAACTGACCTGTATTCGTGCTGGAGACTGCACCAACTCTGGGAGAAGTTGAGGTAAGTGTTGACCAAAGGCTCTTTGACAAGTGGCAGAAAATTAGTGGAAACAAAGCAAAGACATGAAAAGCAAAGACATGAAGTGATGGACACTTGAAGAAAGCTCTTGACGAATCAAAACCCAAATAATTTTTTGATGATGTAAGAAGAAAGCAAGAGGAATACTTTAGACACATACATTAGATATATAACCTGGCCACAGTGAAAGTTACTCCTACGAACAAGTGGAGGACATGGAAACTTGATAGAGATAGATTATGCTAAACTTATGGTTCCCCACACAGAGGAAGGCCGTCCAATAAGTGTTTTTGGACAGCTGAAGGCAACTCTGTAGTGGGGCTGTAGTCTGGAGAGAAAGCGGAGTTAAAAATGACAGATAAAAATAGGTATGGAAACTGAAAGAGAAAAGGCATAGGCAGAGGATGGAGTCTTGTGATCCTTTGTTGAAAGTGGGAAAGAAAAGGAAGGAGAGATGTTGAATAACGTTAAATGCCTAATCAAAAGGCAAAAAGCAAAGGAAGGCTGGATGTAAATAAGAGAAGCATGACAAAGAGTTCGTAAAAGCAGATGAAAGTTGAGGGACAGTGAAGGTGGAGCAAGAACATCTGGATTCAGGTAGGAGGTGTGCTTCACTGTATCTGGAAGGACATAATTTCAAGGGAGAAGCCAGACTGAACTGAGTGAAGGATGAGGTCAGTGGGGAAGAATTCAGTATGACTGTTCACGGCAACTGTTGAAAAGGCAGGATAAAAGGATGGAAGCCAGAGAGGTTTTTGTGCCTTTCTTCTTCACACAGTGTAGGAGAGTAAGGCACGTTTCTGTAAAAAAGTGTGAAGAAACTAATGAGAGTGAGCAGTTAAGGAAAGGCAGGGAGAGTAACAGGACAGCAGGGAGGATGGACTGGGTCACTGTCTGACGGTGGGAGTTAGAAGGGTAGTAACAAGTCCTGCAGTTACTGTGGCAGAGTGAAGGAGGAATACATTTAATATTAATAGCTTTCCCTTCAAATGTGCTCTCATTTCTCTAATGGCTTTGCTTTATAACACTGCTGATAGCCTCCTGACTCTCCCTGATGTCACAGACAAACCTATGCACAGGCCATAGGCTCTTCTCCTGTTACACATACAATACAGACCATGTTCCAGTGTTGTGTCCAACACTAATGTTAAAGCAAGGCTCTGCTTTTTATTTTCAAGGACTCGGGCTTTCAAGGCTTTGGACTGAGTGCCAAAAACAATTCATCAGGAATGCTTTACAACTCAGCAATACAAAACCTGTTAGGATACAGATCACCCACAAGACAGAGTTTGGGGAGGAAATATGTAAAGCACTGGTTGACCTCAGCGTGATTAATGGTTTTTAACACATTGAACTCTGTTGCTTACGATGTGAATTTTATCCTGGCTCACCCATGGTTGTTTATTTTTATTTTTTGAAGGAGGGGGAACCTCCATTTGTGAAACTTTCATTCATATAGAAGTTAATGACAGTCCATATATAATAGCAAAATATTTATATTGAGACACAACTGTTCCACCTGATTCTACTTCTCCTCAGCAGTTTGTTCCCTTCAAAAGCAGCCTTTAAAAATTACAGACCTTCCAGAGTTTGTGTCTATCATCTCTGCTGTGAAAGGATCATTTTCGGGACATGAACGTCATTTACTAGGAGTCTAGAAGGACTAGAAGAGTGAATGAGATCTCTTCTATAACTATGACGCCACCCAGTCCCAGCTCCTTGGGTTAAGAATATCCTGAGTTGGAAGGGACTCCCGAGGATCATCGAGTCCAAATCCTGTCTCCACACAGGGCAACCTAAAAATTAAACCATATGTCTAAGAGTGTTGTCCAAACGTTTCATGAACACTGACAGACTTGGGGCCTTGACCACTTCCCTGAGGAGCTTGTTCCACCCTCTCAGTGAAGAACTTTTTCCTAAAGAAGACAAAGTAATTTTGATTTCCTGGGCTAGCACAGGCCAAGCAATGGTCAGTAGGCCTTATTAGGCCAGTGGGACTCATAGAGCCCCTTATTTATGCCTCAGAAAGTGAAAAAACCTGTTATTAAAGTTGCATTTGGTGTCCTACATCTGAATGACATCTAGTGTACCTGTATGTTGCTACGTGCTCGTAGCGATGGCCTACATCTGTTTGTATGTAGTGAGTGACCCTTCCTCCTGAGCCTGCTTACACCCAGAAGCTTGGTCCTGTCAACTGCTGTGCTCATACGGCCTGCAAGAAGTCACCAAACAGCAGCAAGTGCTCCATGATGAAGAGATTCGCCATCTCGCCTAATCCAATCATTCCTTGTGCTCAGTGTTGCTGAGTACAGGACATCATTTCCCATTACAGACAGAGCACTTCCTTCTGCTTGCAGCAGGTCCTGCATTCAGAGGCACTTGGTAACCTGCACATAGCGTGTGGGATTTGCTCGTGATGTGCTGTAGCTGAAATGAACAGGGCTGAGCCCATTTCTGCTGACAGTGGACGGGATCCTGCTTTTCCTATGTCCTTCTGGGATGAGGCTGTGCAGCAGATGGCAGAAGGAGAGCTTCCAGCCTGTGAGTCCAGCACTCCAAATCTGTCCTGGATCGTGCACTGGCAATGTGCTCAGGTGTCTCGGTGCTGGGCACATCAGTCCTGGACACACTGCACAGTGGAGGGGGTGCCGCTACTTACGTCTTCTAAGCTGATTCATTGTCTTTTTGACAGGACTTACGAACTTTCAAAGCCAAAGGACTCCTTGCCTTGTCCTAGATTCAAGGAGGCCAAAGAGATTAAAATTCTGGGCTTAGCTGCAAAGGGGATATGCTCTCTTTCTTAGCAATATTGAGAAGGGAGAATAAACCAGGGAACCGTTGTTAGCCGTGAATCACGTACGTGGAGGGCTGGTTCTCTTCCAGAGGTTTCTGCATCAGAATTAGGGCTCCATCCTCCTTCAAGTTACTTCAGTGTCATAGCAGTGAAAACCAGCAGCAGACAAAAACCTACTGTGTTAGAAATGCTCTGGTACTAGGTGAAATGGAGGAAGGTGGCACCTGTTTCGTAAGTATGTACCTTTAACCTAAAGCTACAGCTTGTGTCTGGTTGACCGCTTATATAAGTAAAAAGTCCAGACCTGTTTCTGTAAGCTCGTACCATCCATTCATCTCCCAGTAAGACAGTCTCCATATTTCACCCTTGCCCTGACTAGCATTACTTGTTAATCCTGAGCTAAGTTTAGAAGAGTGAATGTATTACACAAGGCTTACACCAGTTAAAGTCCTTTAGCAGCTGGTAATTTTGTCAATTCACTTAACGAAAGAGAAAAAAAAAGAAATTTTGACTCTCCCTCCTACTTTTTTCTTCTTGCAAGACTCCAACACTTTACTTTTCTTCATATATGCATTAAAATTTTTCATAATTGCTTAAGTGCAAGTTCAAAAGTTACATGTTTAAGCTCCTTAGAAACAAAGTTGTTTTTAGAAACATTACCTAACATTTTGGAGGGTTTATTGCCTGCTCTTTTTCTTATGGAAATCATGCAGTTGGAATCTGAAAAGTGGTTATCCACAGGAGTATCCACTTGCTAATTTGAGGTGGTAATTTGGAGTCATGCCATTATGACACAGTACTGAAAAATATTAATATAGAAAAAATTACTGATAGGATAGTTTTTCAAGTAGTTAATACTGCCATCATCATTGTAGCATTTCATACCTGTTTTCTACACAACCATCCTAACCATGTGATCTACATTTTAAATATCGGGCATAATCTAGAAAGAAATGATATTATACAGAAATATTTATATGCTTTTAGCTGACCAAGGCCAAAGAATAATACAGTGTCTCATCAGACCTACAGCAAATTGTTTTCCCTAGCAGCAAGATGAAGCATACAAAAGCCCCCAAACTCCTGAGTTTTACCACGTCTTCTACCTTTCTTTCTGAAGGTTTCCCTGGACTGCATGTTCATGCGCAAATGTGAGGTTAATGTCTAAAGAAAACATGGAGCATGCCCATGGACACAAGGGGAATTGGTAAGAAATGTAAATTTCGGAAGGCAAAGAAGATAATGGAGGTGCTGAAACGAAAGGTCATGTTTCAGATGAGGTAATTGCCTGTGATGTCAGTGTGCAATGGGATGGTTTTGGGGAAGGTAGGGAAGAGGGAGAGAGCATAGTGCAGGGGTAACGCCTTGAGGGTCATTTCAGGAGTTAGCAGTTGATTAGGGCAAGTCACTGCCCTGTTGAGCTCTGACACCAATCAAATATCTAGGTTCTTCTCTTATCAGTTCTGGAAATGACAATTACAGCTTGTTAGATATATTCTGATTACACATTTATTGTTGGAAAAAAATAGAATAGAATGGGAAGCAAATGAACTTATCTAAAGAATAAGGTTACATTGAGTAGTGCAATTTAAAAAAAAAAAAATTATTTTTCCTGTTTAACCATTTTCCAAATGAAAGGATTTTTTCCTTTTGCTTCCAATGTAAAGTAGGTTTGTTTTGAAACTTTAGTTGAGTTGTGAGGGGAAAAAAATCCATATATTTAACAGGTCAAACAGCAAACAGCATGAACAGCTCAATTGACCTATGTGCTATTATTTGTTTATTAATGTTTTCAATGTCATGGCTTTTCATCCTATTTTGGACTGGCTCACCATTTTGTTGTCTATGATGTGGAGCACTTTTAGAAGATCAATGACTATTTAGAGAGGTTCTGTTCTATTTGTGCTTAGAGCTCCTTTGTACATATTTGTTGCTTTCTGAAGCAAAGTAAATGAAAAAGTTAAACTTTTTCTTTGAGTTACCTGCTCTGAATGGGACAGAGATGCGACAGGCATTATAGGTGAATGAACATTTTGCATTCTGGAATATCCTTTGTTTTTTATTCAGCCATCAGAATACATAAGACCATAGTTGGGTTTCTGGTGTCCATTTCTAAATGGAGGGTGGATACATCCTCTAAATGGAGGAGTGGTATAATAAAGATAATATAGATAATAAAGATGATATACCTTCGGAGTTAACAGAATGCCATGGTACAAATCCTGTCTGTTCTGGCTCAAATGTGGCACTGAAGCAAGAGTAAGAGCAATGCCGTGTGTCTGTTCCCCTCCTCCCTCTGTGTTTCATAGTCTGAAGTCACCCAAATTCAGGGTCTGGATACTGCTGAGCCCCTGCAAAAGGGGTAGGTTACTGGTTGATGCCAGACTCATAAGTGTTAAGCAAAAGGTGTTTCTCCCAAGAGTCTGATCGTGTACCATGAAAACTCATGTAAGTAGATTTCAGCCCTGTTTTACAGCTGTAATTTCTCCAAAATACTGGGCTTTCCTTCCTTGTAAGTCTCCCATCTTAAGGTTGATCACTTTAAATATTAATTCAAAATGAAACTCTGGCCTGCTATGTCTGCTTCTGGAAAAGGGAAGGAAAAAGGAAAATAACTGAAACCTGAAATAGAGGATTCACTTCCATTGTTGAATTTTATAAGGTGATATGTGGCATATAAACATCTGTATTGGTAGCTTGGGATCACATGCTTGTGTTTCTGCTCTCTCTCATCTGAAATGAACTTGGACTATCCGTGTTATGGTTTGGACTGGAGATGGTTTTTCCCTTTCTCTTAAATTGGTAACTACAGGGTGTGACAGTTCTGATTATACTGAAAATTCCTGTAATTGTTATCAGGCAATAAACATTCAATATGTTTTTGTAAGATGTAGAGCTTAGTGGAAGTTCTCCAGTATTTGAGAAAATAATGAAGCAAAATGGTAAGGATACAAATTGAATTTGGACTTTGAATACTGAGAAAGTTGGCCTGCCTTATTCTGTTAAGAAACTGAGGATTACTGTAACACTCACAGCAACGCAAGATATGTTCTCAGCTAAGAATGAGTATGAATGTCTTTTTCGTATAAAAACACTGGAATGCATACCTGTCATAAGTATAACTGCTGTACAGAAAACAGAACAGGAATGTGAATTAAATGTTCTTACAAAGGACATAATTTTCCTCTTCGGTTCTCTCATAGGCCATATATGGGCAACTTCTACCAAATGAGCCTGCAATAAAAACTCTATATTGTGCATTCACCTTTAAAGCAACCAAAAGATAATGCTTGTATAATTTAGGTGAGAGCTCTTATTTATTACTCTGAAATTATAGTACTTTTTAAAGTACTCCATATGTGTAGATGGGAGTGAAGATTCTTAAGTTGTTAACATTTGATCTCCTGTTATAATTAATCAGATCCAGAATGTAGCTTAAATAATGTGTTTATATAGTGTTGTCTAAGAGTTTTACTTAGAGTCTTGCTTTGAAACTGTCTGTATTGAATGGGACTAAATATAGGTGCACTCTTTTTACTTTTGATAAAACACATTTCCACCGGATATTCTTCTTACTTTATTTTAAGAACTGATGATTTTAGAAAAGGTAACGCTAATTCAGAAATCCTGTAAGTATTTTATCGGCCTAGTAATGCCCATAACTCACTCTCTTGAAACATTGCAGGATGGGAATTAGGTTTTTGGAATAAAAAGCTCCTTTTAAAAATAAACAGGAGGAAACATAAGGGAGAGACAGAAGAGTGTAACTTGTTTAACATTTAACAAGCCTCTTGATCCATTTTCTGGACCAGTTGCCATGCTTTTGAAGATAAATGCAAATTACATTAGATATGGGTGTGGTTTTCATGCACTGGGGGT